>NC_063242.1:11425973-11729004 GCF_020740725.1 Corvus hawaiiensis | reverse complement strand
GTGAAGTATACAAATTTCTGTGTTATGTAAACGAAAAGCAGTATGTGAACATGGAATTAATAATGAATGCTTCTGATAAAGCTTTAATCCAACTCAAACTTATCAGCTGTATTTCAAGCTAGTATAAAAGACAAATGTAATTGTTTTGATTTGCCTTACTAGAATTGCCTTGGGTTTCTTGCCGGCCAGGAGGCCACTTTGTTTCTTCTAAAAATGAAATGCATTTAGGAGATGGGATGTCAGAAAAGGTAAATACAATTATAATTTACTGTTTTCTGAAATGTTCCAGTCTCATATATGTGTAAATACTCATGAAAAAAAGAGAAACTGATAACTAATTATTCCTAGGTCACAGAAGTGCTCAGTAATACAAAGGGCTTGATGGAAGGTAAATACCAGACATTTCTGAAGTTACAATCCTGTACCATGAAACAGACGGGAGGTTATTTAGAGCATAAAACAAGAATTGAGAACAAACTCTGATGCTACTTCACAAGCCTTTTAAAATATGGCTGAAAAATATTTGCATGAACAGGACCATAATCATATATGTATGATTTTCAAAAGCACAGAAATTGAGGTGGGCACTCAGCTGATACAGTTGTTCACTAAAGATCCCTGTGGACAGTACAACAAAATACAAAAAATTATGCAAGCCAGCACTAAGAGACAGCTTCTCTTCAGATACTGTTAATCTTGAGATACTATCATAGTATAGAATGACATGCTTTGCTATGACCTTATCTATGCAGGGAAAAAAATGTATGTGTGATGTTGTGAAAAATCATAAAAAGCTACAGCATGTTATACAACAGATATGGGCCAGATTTGAGTTCTTTGCACACAGAAGGTGCCTAATGCAGCTCAAAGCTCACAAAACACACACCACCAAAGGATTCAAGAAACCGCCAAAATCCAACAGAGAATCAACCTATAATTATGTAGTTTAAATCTTATTAGCATACACTTTAAATGCAGCTTGGCTACTAAGTGGTTCCCCTCTGTAGTATATGCAATACTGTATCTATTTTCCTGAGAACTCCTGAATTGTACATTTTTAATTAGTCCTATTTTCTTTTGTATTACACCATAATAGAAGGATTTTACTATCAAATTGATGAACCCAACAGAGAGACCTTTGTGAAGAGGTTTTGTGGTACAAAAGCATGACTAAAGACAATCTGTAGCTTGATCTACTGTTTGCCTGAAGTAGTGCAATAACAGTGATTTCTGAAAAGAAAGATTTTCCACAGATAAGGTTAGAGGTAGATTGTGATCATTAGTTGTGCTAAATTGGTTTGTTGTGCATTTGAGTGCTTTCTTTATCTTTGCAAGGTGGTGGTGTTATGACAAACCAATAGGACAAGAACATCAGCAAAATTAAATTTCAAATAGTCATGTAATCCTCCAGGGCTCATGAGCCTTCAGAAGCTAAGGTTGGCTGAAAATCATCTTAAATTGTGGCTTTTAAGAGGATGGGTATATACGGAGTTTAAAGATACAGTTTTTGTAAGATTAACTGTCTGGATAATTTGATTTAAAGCTTCTGCTTTACATAAATTCTTTTCTCTGACAATTTGCAGTAACTTCTCTGACATTAAACTGCCATAGTACTTAAGTATTTCTTATTGAATCATGCAGCTGCATTTCCTTTAAAATTTCAGGCCTTTTCTTTGAAAATAACTGAGCATTCTGGGCAAAACTTAAAAGATAGAGCTTATAGCCACAAGGCAACCTGCGGCAGTTGTTTTCATCTTGTCTTTTAACTTTCCAGGTTAGAATGTAAGAGGAAGATATGAGTGCTAGCTTCACTACAGTTGTATGCATCCAGTTCACATTCAACAGTTGTGGCCACACATGCAGAGCTCGAGAATTGATCCAAGTGTTTATGATGAGATACACACAGGAATGACTCACTTGGCAGGGCTCTGGAGGAGCTCAGGAACTGGTCTGAAGATGGGCAGTCATATCTTTCATAGCCAGAGGATGAAGTCAAGAAGATGGTTGGATTTTGGAAGGGAGTTTGATGTGATACCTGAAACAACAGTTAGAAAGACAGTCCTACCTACAAATACAATACCTAAGAATATAAGGCACAACCACTGCCTAGTCTGAATTCTGCCTTGGACACTTGCAAAAGAAAATGCTATTTAGGGAGGACAGGAACTTTTTTTTTTGGTGGTCCCTTAGCACACGGAAGTGTTTTCTTATGGATTATAGAATGTAGCAATGGGGAACAAAGATGACAGATCCCCTTGTGTGTCCAAAGAAGATCCGTTCATTGCCAAAAATCGTCCCCTCTTTATACCCTTAATCTCAACCGAACACAACCGAAACCAAACCGAACTTAACAGCAGAAGGGCACCCATTGGCTGGCACAGCTGCAGTGCCGCTGTCCACGCGTCCCATCACCCAATCAGCTTGCTGCTCATATGCTGTCCATGCACTGCTCCAGCCAATCACAGTCTCACTGCCAACTGTCACTCAACCGCCTCTCTCCTCACCCGCAACTGCCTCTCACCCCTCACCCGACTTCCAACCATCCCGCCCGCAGCTGGGCCTTTCCCACAGGGCCTTCTGGTGAGCATAAAGCCTCAACCACTTTAACAAATATAACCCCATATTCTACATGGAGGATAACAATGCCACCACTCCAAACATGTCTCTCTTCCTCCTTCTTCCTCCCACTTTATATCCTAAGAATGATGCCATATGGTCTGGAATATCCCTTTAGTCAGCTGGGGTCACCTGTCCTGGCTGTGCCTCCCATGCATCCCTGGGTTCCTCACCAGTAGGGCACTACAAAAAGCAGAAAAGACCTTGGCTCTCTGTAAGTTGTGCTCAGCAAAACCAAAAGTATCTCTAAATTATCAACCTTGTGTTCAGCACAAATCCAAAACACAGCCCCATACCAGCCACTATGAAGAAAATTAACTCTACCCCAGCTATAACCAGCACGAGATTATATACTATATCCTTGATTTTGTAAATCTGAGTAAATCCTGCTCCCTCTGTCCCCCCATTTTCCACTCTGCAGAGTCCTGGTTTTGTAAGTCTTCCTTCACATGACTGCTGCTCCATTATTAGAGCTGCTCTAGTTGTCCTTCTCTGTTCCTCCCTTGCCCTCAGAGCAGGATGAATTCACTCTGAAAGAGGTCATCCTTCCTGAGACGTGCTCTTGGAAGAACTCTAACTCTGTTTGCATGCATCGCTTTTAGTTGATTGGTTTTCCTAAGTCAGATATTTATGAAATACATCCATAGGGCTCTTATCATAGATGATGTTATTTTAATCTTTAATACCTGAGGTAAGGCAGTACCAATATCCCCATTTAGAAGATAGACTTAGACACAGAAAAATTGGTAGCATCTGGCATCGTTATTAATTTAATATAAGTCTCTTAAGCTTATGCCATCATCAGGGAACATGCTGCTATGGTCAGGAAAATATGATTTTGCTCTTACTAGCAGAAGGCTATGGGCCTGTTAACCTGGCATTGCAAGATCTCAAGGATTTTCTGAACTCATTTTGCCTGAGCTGGATCTCACTTGTTTTTACAATTGTTAAGTTAGCAAGTAGCTATTTTCTCACCCATTTTAACTGAACCTCTTTAAATACCTTTAATAGGCATTTGGTTTAGGATAAAATTACTCTTCACGATATTTAGAACTGGAGGACAGGTGCAATTACAAATCTCTGTCTGGTAACGCATGAGAAGGATGCAGACTGCTAAGAAAAAATAAAAAAAATAGCCCTAAGCAGATCCAATGCTGAGAAAGAAGATGGTACTGTCCTGAACATCATGCTACTGCCCAAATAGACACTTATTTGAATACTTCCTTCCTTCTTTTTTGAAAAAGACTGAATCTGTCAGGTGTGCACTAGGGATAAGGGAATGATGGGGAAAGCACCAGAGAAAAGGCAGAGTCACTAGAAACTTTTTGTATAGCAATTTTAATATGGTTTTTATTAGAATTTGCCATATTAATTAGGTAAGTTAGGCCCATAAATTAGACATTAATGGGAGTAATAAGAAACTTTAAGCTCTGTACATATGGTTCATCCATAACAAGCTGTGGTACATAAGGTTGCCTTCTCCATGTGGATTCCAGCATCAAAGAACTTTTAGCTTAAATTATCTCTAACTGTCAAGTCCATCTAGACCCGTATATCTGAAAGGTATGTCTATTTTGACGACAAATTCTAAATGAGTGTGATTGTAGTTAACATGTGAAATTTAAGTGGTATGTGACTCATATGGCCTTCTCTAGCCTGTGATGTAACTTTCACAAGCATTATTTGCTGTATTTTTAGATGAATTTTCCAAATGCAGTATTTTGGAAATGCAGTGTTTCCTGAAAATCAATTGAATAAGGTATAAATTCTGTCAATATGATTATCCTGTTAAATAGAAGGGATCAAACTTGTGACTAATTAAAGTCATATGGCTTAAATTTTCACATTTTGAAGAGCTCTTCCCAAGATGAAATTTTATAAAGCTATCAGTTTTTCAGCTACATTGCAATGCCAGCTCTGTGATGAGTTAAATTAACAAATTGACAGTTATATTAATAAATTGTCTCCTGAAACAGAAGAGCTGATGTATCTCAGGCTTTCTAATTTACAGATGCTTCCTGTGCTTATCTGTTACTCTGACAAGAGCAATATATGTCCATAGGTCAGTGGTTAAAAATCAAGAAAAGGGAAAAAAAGCCCCAATTTAATTTTCATTTCTCTTATTTCTGGTTCCTTTTCTGAATTAAGATTACTGGTAGAATATTTATACTAAACAGTGGGAAAAAATACCTTTTGAAATCTCTCACTTCATCAAATGCCTTTCCACAGTAGCTGTACAATTTGTTTAAAGCTTGTTTTAAAACTTGTTTAAAACTTAAGTGTCAATCACATGGACATTCAGTGCTGTGACCCATTTTGAGATGATAGAAGTTGTCTGTTAATTCTAAATAAATGTTAGAATTATGTAGACCTATTTTCTAGTAATCTGGCAGAATCAATGAAAGTCTTCAGCAGAAGCATAGGTTACCTGTGTGGTCAGGGAGAAACTGAGCATTCTGTTATCTGGCTGAGCTGTGTAGCTTGAGTTGTGTAGTTACAACCAAAAGATCGTCACAAGAAACACTCAAGAAAATTATCTTGGTAATATCTGAGAGCAGGACCTCCCATCTTATAACCCTTTTGTCAGTGGGTGCCTCACTGGTCACTCTTCTGAGATCCTCTGCACTTAAGCACAGCTTCTGATTAGGCTTTGGCAGGGTATTTTGACTTAAGGAAGTACTTGACCTACTTTGACCAAGTTGTAAGGAACCCTACAGGGCAAACTCAGCATTCAGTTTGCAATGAAAGATCATGGGATTTATGACCAAAGTATTTATGCATTCATTTAGTATTTATTCTTTTATAGCATTCATATGCTATAATTATTACTGCACTCTGAATAATATAACGGATTATCCATCTTAAACTAACAGAAATTCTGTCCTAGCTCATACAAAGTCCTTTAGGCATGTATGACATGACCAAACCATGCTTTCACATTAGACAGATTTATATCTGATTTACTATCCTATTGAACATGCCAATCTTTTAACATGTGGTCTGTACATTACAGATGGATTTACCTACATTGATTTCAGAGTAGTCAAGGTTATACCTTCAACAAGCTTTTTGTTTTCTTGTTTTAACTAACAATTCACAAAATATAGTACATTGATTCTAAAAAGCCAGTTTATATCTGAAACACTATTTAGACTAATATAACACTTTTCTCTGTTAAGATTTAGAAGCTGATTTGTATGTGTTTACTTCAGTATTGGTACATTGATCAAGTTGTTAAACTCACTGCTTTTGCAAGCTTAGAATTTTTGTTTGCATCAAAGATGATTTGTGATGGTGCATAAAACTTCCTGGTTCGGAGTGCTCAGATTTATATGTAGGTATACAGGCTAAATATTGCACAGCCTACATTGTTTCATCTGTCCATTCCTAATGGAGAAGAATATAGTATACAGAGATGTTAATTTTACTTGAGTTAACCTTTCACAAAGCTCAAGCATTGAGCAGATCTTCTTCTCTGAATTAAATAAAGAGATATATTCTAAGATCATAACAACTGTTACAGCAACCAATATGGAAGCAGTATCCATTTATTGAAATCTCATTTTTCAGTATTAAAAATGTTTACATTTATTAGTGTTTAATAGGGAGATTATGTAGATGTAAATTGAAAAACAAAGAGGCTGTCATTATTCACAACAATTTTATATGAAAATAAAACTTTATTTAATATTTCCCAAAAGAATCTATGGTGAGTGCACTGAAATAATAAAACACAAGATAGTTTTCCCAATTTATTTGTTGCACAGACATTCACAGACTGAATATGAAAAAAACATATCCTGATGTGAGTGAGCAAATTCCTCAAACAGGATAAACAGTCATGATGTGCATGATAATGGGGGTCCCCATTTCAAGTGTTTTTGACATGACATCTTTTCCTGGATTAGGCGTGACTTCTTGAACTGATTTTCTGGTGATTTTCTGTAACAGAGCAGTCCTCCTGTCCTATGTGGCAACCCCAGGATATGCATGAGCATTTGTTACAGATTATTTTAAACTATATTCAAAGCATCTCCTACATAGAAAAGACTGAACTGTTAGAAGGTTCCTAGGTTGTCCTGATTAACCACCCCAGATGTTAATCAACAGTGCATTCAAGCTTGCAGATAGCATCATTTAGATGGCCTGTGCACAGCAGGAACCTCCTGGGGGAAATCTCTAGGTCTGTCCTATTCACATAGGTACAGCCTTGGCAGACAGATGTATCACAATTTTAAATATAGATTAGTCTAGACTTTCTCCTTTATACAGTAAAAATGGCTTAAATTTCCTAGATCTTGCAAACCCGGGAAATTACAAGTGACAAATTTTCAGAATAAAAAAAAATCTATTACATTCAAGTGAAGAACTGATCTTAAAGCTCAGGAGCTTGGTTTTTTTCTAAAAAATAATCAAGACTATGAAGTACTTTTTAAACATTATTAAAATAAGACATAGTCCTGGAAGGTTAAAATATCTAACTGATACAACTTTACAGATTTCTCTTGTTGCATCTTTCTGTGATAAGAGATCCACTCCCCTTGCATCTCCCATGGCACAGAGTATTAGATAGCCTGAGTATTTGCCCACTAACAGAACCTCCTTCTCTCAGTCCTGACCAAATCCAGAATGTTAGGACACTAGCTTGGTAATTCAACCAATTTACATTAAACAGCAAGAACATTTCTGCTCTCTTTATTTCTCACTTAGGAACCTGTTCCTGGACATTCCACTACTTTACTCAACAGCAGTTTGTTTCTTACTTGTAAAATAATAATGATAATAATCATAATTATAATAATCATGATTGTGGGAAGATGACTGGCAGTAAAAACAATGGTATGGAAATTATAGGGGAAAATACAATTGCTACTCTCTGAATGGAATGCAATCAGCATGTCCAACCTCCCAGAGAGAATACAATCTAAGGGGGACTAAAGGGAGGGTGGAGCAGACTGGAGGTACCTCAGCCAGGCTCTGTTGAAACCCTTGCAAAGAAGGAAACTCAGTGGTACTTGATAGCTGATAAAATCACCAGCAATCCTTGAACCTTACCCTATCACAATTTAATTTATAAAGAGTGCTACTTTGTAAACTGTTAATGTGACTCCTTCAGGGGCACTGGCCATTGCTGGCAGCAGTTAAAGGACCCCCAGGAGGGGGTCTCTCTGTTTGGCATGTGACCCTGAACAGTCAGTCAAGCCATCCTCCAGTCTTGTGAACTGTTCAGTGAAGGGTCCCCATAACAGGCCACTGACAGGCTGGTCAGGAGCAAGGGTCTCAACTTTCTTGGGGTGCTGACAGACTAATGAAACACTAAGGGTTTGAGTATATCTTTCCTTTTCACATGACACTAAGAGACTGGGTAGTAGTTTTAGAGAATGCAAACTCTGTTGAAACGATCACTATATTATAATTAAAGAGAGGTTTGTGTTTGTGGAAACAGAATTTGAAGTGCCTTTTTTCAGTAGCTGATGTACAGCAGCACACCACATACTATATGCTCCTGTTTTCTCTGAAATACTGAAGCAGTGGAAGTAGAGGTAAAAAATGGTTTGCAATTTAATGAGTTCTGTAGTCATCAAAAGGAAGGAAATCACCTGGGTAGCCACTCACAACTATTTCTATATTACATGACCAGGCGACTTACATTTAGTCTCCAGATGACAATAGTTCTTGCCCATTCTTTTCCCATAAGAAAAAGGTCCAAGGCTAATCAATGTTTCACACTTACCTGATGTCTTGAACATCTTGTCCCAAAGTAAGTTTCTTTTGCTTGTTTCTGTATCTCTTGTCTGATTTTATCATTCTAATAACATATTACTGTATTTATCCTAATTTATCATTAGTGTCTCACAATCTGCTACATTAAGACCACTGGAAGAGCTTGACAGTAACAGACCAGTTGTAGCAATACTTTTGAACACGAATGTCAATTGCTGTGACCAGGAGTGAGAGCACTAACTCACTTTACGCTTGTCAGCGAGAGGTATGTGAGTTGTTACACTTTTTTTACCCATGACGGCAAGGATCTTGACCAGATCTAGACAAAGTCTGGAATTAAGTGGTTTCTAACTGTCCTCAATAGAAATAGGTCTGATCTAAAACAGTATTTCTGTTGACTTTATTGTGATAGCTGTGCACAAAAAATCATTCCACACAGTTCTTTACTACTCATAACTTTTCCAAATGATTGGGATTCATTAGCTGTGCTGACGTGTCTATTCAAAGGGTGTAGACAATTTTCTAGGAGTAATCCAACGTGCCATCAAGGTCTGTTTCAGAGGCAAGAGCATTACCTTAAAGAAAAAGAAAGTAGATAAATTGCTCAGGAAAAACCTGATACTCATGACTGACATAACGGTCCAGTGAGTAAATATCGCATATCAGACATGGCAGAATCTAATTCATTCTGTGCTCTACACAGTAGCAATAAACTGGGCTGGGAATGAGGGGTGGAAATATTCAAGGAAGCATGTGAAACCACAAGTCTAGAAGGAATATAGATATGAGACTGTGGTGACTAATTGTGGGAGTACTCCAACAACAAATGAAGGATGATATTTAAAAAAATATTTCAAATATAATCAAACCAGCCACATCACAGCAGACACAGAAAGAGATGAGTGCAGTGTAATAGTTACACATTAACCAGGCTTGGATTCTCTTATGCAAGCCATAAGTGTATTTATTTCATTTAAATGTTCATATTAGAATTTTATAAATAACTCTGCATTATTAAAACACATGCATAGTCTCCATAGGAACTGTTTCTGTTTTGGGTGTATTATAAATGTCAGTGCGTTCTCTCACAGTCCCAGCTGATTGCTATGTACAGTGACCTTTCGCGTTTTTATAGACCCCTACATGCAGCAATCATTGCTAGTGGGAGTTTATGTGCTTACCTGAAGTCAACATTGCCAGAAAAAAAAGAGATTTAAAAACTACTCCTTCTAAAAATGTTAACTTAGAAATGGCTGACAGTCAGTAATATATCACAAATATATATTCATTTCTTTCTCCCCTTCCTTTTATTAGAAAACCTGAAAACGAAATGCTAACTTTGGTGAACTGATTGCAAATGTTAGCATCTCAAAATAAATTTATGAGAGGGGTAAATAATCTATTTTCTTTATGTAATTTATCTTACAGTCTTATTTCTAGTGGGCTTTTTTAATAAGTGAGAAACATCTACAATGCTATAGCTATAATATATATATATATATTTGTTTATGCCACAAAGAAATGTGTAATGGGGCATCCTAGAACATGGACAGGCAATCATGCTGGATATTATAATTAAAAAGTCTTGTTAGTATGTGCAGCATTTTGTATCTAGCATTCTAATACTTAACAATTGTGTCTCTATGTGGAGGGTTCATTTGAGAATTGGAGGTGTGACTGCAGCAATACTCCCAGAGCACAGTGGGAACAGATTTTCAGCACTGGCTCCTTATTTCCCCAGCAGTCCCTGGGGTGCAAGCAGAGGAGAAGGAGGGGAGGGAGGATTAATTCTCTGCCATGTTGTTCCACCTGGTTTTGCTTACATATTTTTCAAGGAGGCAAACATAACCACTTCCCACCACCTATAGTAAGTGGAGATTAGGGGCTTCAAGGAATAAAATTTCCCTTTCTCTACACTGATGCCCACAAGTTTGGGGCTCCTGTCATTGCCCTTTGTGAAAGCATAAGTCAAATGTGGGATCAGTCAAAGGTGATGAAAACATGATAATCAAACTGTGACTTCCCAATTGGAAGAAATTCAGAATCAGTTAATTCAATATTTTTGCTGGTAGGAAACATTTCACTACAGATTGCTCATACCAACTATAGTGCTGTTTAAGACTGTCATAGCAGAGACCTTGGCTGGACTCCAGTCCCATAGAACAATAAATGTAATGCTTGTGTCAGAAAATTACAAAAATTATAAGAATATTAAACCAACATTATTATTTCTCCTCCTAAATCTGACAGTAATCATTATAGTAACAAATTAGTCATGTTTCTCTTCTGGAAAGCTATGAACATGTGAATCTTCTTTTCAAAAATCTAACTCTGAGCCATTTTATAATTGCACTAAGACACTCCAAGGCATATGTCACTGTGCCTCTGAGATGAGCATTATCTCACAGCAACACACACCTTGTCATATATTATTTATCACACTGAAGTGTCTTGTAATTTTCATTAAGAGCTATGTCTAGCTTTAATAAATAGGGACATACTTCATTTTAACTGTTTCAGTGAAAAAATACTTTTCAAACTTTGTATGCAGATATGAAACTCTGGATATTGACAACAAAGAGTGCCATTTTCACTTATGTTCTGCAAAAGACATTAAAAGGAAAAATAAATAACAAATCTTTCCTTCACCTGGGAATGACAACAAACATGCCCCTTCTCTAGGTGATTCTTGTTAACCTTTCCATTGGCTTCACACACTGTACTGTCCCCTGGGTCTCATTGTCATCTCTTCCTTGTGACGTGACAGATGCAGCACATGATAGATGACTGTTGCCTAGATGTAGGCCAGGATTCACTTGGAGAAAAGCAGATGGGTGAGGATATCTAAGGGGCCAAATCTGTCTCATATTTGAGACCAGCCTCTTGTCCTTAAGCGATTGCAAAAGACACCCCAAGGCTCCCCTGCCTATAAATTAGGCAGTGCTGGGAAATATACCTCACCATTTAAGGTCAGTTATTTCTACAAGTCATTTGTACTTCTAGACTGTTGGAGAGCTTCCTAGCTTGGTGTTGGCTGGGTTTTCTCTCCCAAAGAGGAGCAAGGCATTATTGAGAATGTGCAGGGCCAGGGGAGTGTTTGCAAAGAGCTGTTTTCCCACTCCACTGAGAATCAGCAAAAGCATAGTGGCATAGGTAAAGACTGTAACATACCAGTGAGTATGAGTAAATGGTCTCAATCTGTGTTGGCTTTACTGTTCTTTCTGGTTTTTACTCATTTACTCAGTCACAAGCAAATAGTAGGATCATATATAGGGAAACTTTACTCAATATTTAGGATTTATGATTTTTTTTTATGTTGATTACATTTCAAAAAGCTATATGAAAGATTTTGACAAATGTCAATAGTAAAGTTCATTGGATCTCTTCTGATGCTGTAGAGGGTTTTCACAGTTTCTAAGAGTTTAAGCCAAATGAACAAACAAAAAAAACCATTGCCCTTCCTCCCCCTTGCCCCCCCTCCCTCCTGCCCCCCTCACCTTTTTTTAATCTTCTTTACCTGCCGTATAGTCTTGTTTTGGGAAATTGAAGTTGTACTGCATTAATTTTAATCTGCACATCATCATGTTAAAAAAAAATCTGAGATTATAATTTTGTTTGAATTTCTGCCCATTTTCTTTAGCTAAATTGTGTGAGTAGTGCTAAAACAAACCCACAAAAGTGTTTTATTTCTGTTATTTCTGTTTAATATAAACTTCCCATGGCTAATAGGTAATGAGGACAAATTTTGGGATACCGCTGATATAACAGTTTTGCATAGTCTTACTTTTAACTACTAATTCAATGTAACAGACATACTTAATAGGCATTTCCCATATACCCTGAAAGATGTGAAAAAAAAAAAATGGATTTAAGGGAAAGAAGATGGCAACTGAAGCAAAACTTTGCTTAGGGACTTTAGGTTATCACAGAAGTGAACTAAACAAAACTTGAGAGGGAGATTCAGTATTTTAATCAAGGAATGAAAGAAAATGTGCCTCAAGCATTACTGCAACTGAAAGCAAATAGAAGACCATTTGGGCTTGTAGTGGGTTCAGTTTGTAAACTAGGCAGAAACACCAATTATGTGTAGTGGTTTCATTCAAAATATCTATTACTTATTTTCCTTCTGTGAGATAAGGATTAGGAGAAAAAGCAAAGCAGGCAGAAAACTTAAAAGAATATAAAGAAGTTTATTAACAGACCTAAAAGAAAGGAAAAAAAAAGTCAGACTAAACCTTCAGAACACTTTCCTCCCCCCACCTTTCTCCCTTCTTCCACAGACAATGTAAAAAGACAACCCTTGAGATTTTCAGTCAGTTTACCACTTCTATAATAACCTTGTTCAGTTCACTTAGGGAGAGGAGTCTCTCTTGCTCATGCTATGGAGACATCTCCACAAGAGGTCCTCTCATGGCTTCAATGTCACAGCAAGACAGCCGCCCGGGTTGGTTCTTTGCTTGCATGTGAAAGTCCCTTCCCTCGACTTACAGCTTTCCCCACAACTGTTTTCAAGGGTCCAATCTTTGCAAATGGGGTACCATTTTAAGGATGAACTGTTCAGAAACAAAGGTTCTCTTCACCTATCTCTGGGAGCATCTTCATCTCTAGGAATAGAGGTCTTCTCATTCCCTGGGAGCAAGGATCCTCCTCACTTTCATCTCTCTCTGTTCATGCTTCTCATCAAATTACAGCTACTTCAACATTTGCTCATTTCAGCACAGGTACTTTTGCTCACAATTGCAATTTGAACGCTCCACCCCCCCATGTTTTCATGAAATTACAACGGGTACTCTGATGTATCACAGTCCATCACCATAGCTTTACAAGAGAGTTTCAGCTTCTAGGTTTGAAGCATCTCTTTCTCCTCCGTTGGGGTTTCAGCTCTTCCTTCTTTACTGACTTTGGTGTCTCTATGGTGTTTTCTTCACTTGCCTCCACCTTTCCTCCTCCTCTGACTCGGGAGAGGATTGACGTCTGCAGGCTTTATCTGTTCTGGCGGAATCTTACAGCACTATAAGGGTTAATCTCACCCGGCCCCGCAGCTGGAATTTGCTTATCGCTGTTGGTCACATGAGCTTTGCCGGGCAGCACCTCAGATGCAGCGGCCTCAGATGAATTTTCAGCCGCACTGGAGGGGCTGGCCGAGCCGCGCCTCAGGGCCGTCTGCACGGAGCAGGGCTGCGGGGCTGGCCCGCACTGAGGGGCTGCGGGTGGATCGGGGCCGCACGGCTCCAGGATGGCTGTCTCCCGGCCAGCCCGCACCGAGCAGGGCCCGGCCCGGCCCCGCTGGGCCGCGCAGGCCCCCAGTTACCTGTCCAAAGGCTGGAAGCACGAGAGGCTTTCCCGGGCTCTGTTCGTCCATAAATGTGGATCACAGAGGCGTGTCAAACTTCTTAAGTTGCTTAAAAAAGTTGCCAGTATTCAAACTAGCCAGTTGATTGGTTCTGTCGGGTCATAGAGGAAGCCGTAAGCACCTCTTTGCAAGAGAATCACTTCCGTGGCTGAAGCCCTCTTTACTAAAAACCCAAACTATACTAAACCATGACAGGGCTGTAGCCTAGGTATGAAGTGATTAAGACCACAATTCTTTAGGGTTGGTGGGATATTGTTTGTTTATTTTGATGTTTTTAGGTAGCCTTAATTCCACTGCCATAGAATACTCTGTATATTCAAAGGTAACAGTTATATCATCAAAGTAAAAAAAGAGCCTTGTAAGCTTAGCTCTTGTTGCTTATGAAACACTGTAAAATAAATCACCAAAAAAAAAAAAAAAAAAGGATTGTACTCACTGTGGTATAAAAGTTTCCACATGACAAAGTAACTTAATAACTTTAGCTGCTTAATTAGTCACCACTGTATGGAAAAGCCTCCTATACAGATAAATTATAGAGCATTACTTTAGTTTCCAGTGCAGAACAGCTTCCATCCTGTATGCAATTAAACAGATTTGTTCTCAGCCATGCAACCAAAGCATGAAACCATATTCCTCTTTCCAGCAACAGATGTTATTTGAAAGAGTTACAGTAAGAAATGTATTCTCAGAATAACTATTGGGCTGTGGTGTCTCACTACTAGCCATTTAACTGCTAAACAAATGGGGTTTAACGTGTGCCCTCAGAGATACAGTCAAGATCTATTTCGTAGCAAGAAATATCTCAATTATCTAAATATTATAAAAAGTCTAGAAAATAAACTGGTTTAAGTAATTTGAAAACTTTCTCATTGATACTCTTACCATGGTGACAGAACAGTCATGATATTTTGCAGCAGAATATAGAACTTTAGATTAATTGTTGATTCACAAAATTTTACCTATGCATATCATGCAAAAGATCATTTCCATCTTCAGAAGTGTTAAAAAAATTGAGTAGATGCAGCACTTTGTGATATGGTTTAGTGACCATGATGGTATTTGGTCAAGGTTGGATTTGACGATCTTGGAGGTCATTTGCAACCTTGATGATTCTATTCTGTGATTCAAATAAGATTATAGAAATATAATCTTTCTTTTTTTAATTTGATTTTAGGAATAGCATAATTATATGCTTTTTGATTTGATTTTAGGAATAGCATAATGATATGCTTGGTACCTGTAAAACCTTCATGGTATTTTACCAGCTCTCAGAAAGCTGCACTGAAAGATCAAATATTAGTGACACATGCTACCATTTACACTCTTAAATTTCATCTCTCTTGAAGATTTAAATTCACACAATCCACATAATTTTGATTTTAAATGACTCAGCTATGTGCTGTTAAATATATAGGTTTTGCTGGTTTTTTATCCTTCCCCAGTTAAACATACTTGAATTTAGTATTTCTGAAGGTTGCATGTAAGCCCAGGAGGCTGATATTTTCTCATTAAAACATAGCGATTGTGAGAAGAGATGGCATGGAGTTGAGCTGTGGGCTGTGGGACATGCCTGCAGAAGCACATGGCAGCATAAAGGAGCACATGGCAGCACACAGAGGCTTGTCTCCACCGGGCCCTGGGGGGAAGAGGTGTCACATGGCAAACCCCTATGGAGAAGAGCCTGCAGGGAGCTGATAGATGGGTGAACAGCGAGTGACCACTCCCTAGAAGGACATTGAGAAAGTGTGTTGCTGATGTGGCAACACGGGATAGATCGCGTAGCAAGAATTACCATGTAAGGAAATACTGTGCCTTGGAAAAGTGTATAAAACCAGCTCGTTTCTTTGAATAAATGATTCCGTTTCCCTGCCGGTCTGGGTCTATATCTTGGTCACTCACAGGTGATGAAGGTACCAAGATGCAAGTTTTCCCCTGCAATTCACACAGCTTGGTGTTGTCATTAGAACCTCATTTGATAAAACAATTCCTCAAAGGTTGTAGATTTTTCTTAAGAATGATTTTCCTGAAGGCAGTGGGAAAACTTGTTGGTTTTGAGCAGGACAGATTTGTGTGTATGGAACAGTAGAGGAAACTTACTATTTATGAAGTTTTGCATATTTACGATGATATTTTAGAAAGCCAGACTTCATTTCCAACACTCTGTCATGGTCTCCCTTCTGGATTAGCTACAGCTCATTATGAAAAATGTGTGACATCTAAGGAATCAGGTGAAAGAAGAGAATGAACTCATTAAGCTTCTGAACTAAAAGTCCTTAAGGAGAGACAAAACCAATTTAAGGTTTTGTGGAGTTCACATACCACGTTTTATTTCAGTTCATTAATGAAGAATATTTCAGTATGCTATGAATCAGTACAAAAATTAGAATGTCACTTTTATTTATTTAATCTTTCAATGTTATAGAGAATGAATTTTCCATGAAAAAATTTGAACACTTTGGGTGAAGAAAAAAGAGGAAAATGCCCAAACTGGCCAGCAATAGATAGAATGAAATTAATTTCTATGATTTGGCACAGGAAGTTCCCTGAAATATATATAGGAACCCAATGTATGACCTTGTTTTTTAAAGTTACTTTTCCATTTAAGGACTAAATTTATCTTATAAAAGATCTAAATTATATTTGTATAAATTCTGTGTTTGAGACAAAATTCTACTTTGCTAGAAGCTTTCTAGCATTTTCTTCTAGCATTTTCTAGAATGCTACTTTCCACAGACAACATCTTCAGTGATACATGTAAACCAAGCAGACCAAAAAACTGACACCCCACAGCAGTCCTCTCCTTCAATCAACCTTCTTGATTTTAAAATAAGATCATGTGTGCATCAAGTATTTAATTTTTTTAATGTCTATATCATGTATCTGACGGAAGACAGAAAATGTGCTTTACTTAGACAGATAAAGGAAGATTTTGAGGAATTTGAGAATGGCCTCAGAAAGAATGCAACTTCTTAGTCTTAATAGAAAACAAGTGGTTTATGTTATTATCGCTCACTGTACCCTGTAAGAGTGCTAATGTTAACTGTGTATAATACAAGTAAAGCAGCTATGTAATTTAAGGAGGCTGTTTAAGACTAATTTTAATGTTGCTTTAAGGACAAAGGTATTAAAAATCTTATAAAATGTGTTGAAAGTAAAAAAAAAATGTAAATATTGACCTTTGCTTTATTGAGTTATAATTCCTATGAAAACAGGATTTCTTGATCTTAATGAAAGCTTTACAACTGAAAGGAGAATTCAAAGATGTTTAAAAATAATAGTGAGTGCACTTGAACTGATGTTTTCTATGTATGCTGCAGATTTTTATGGAAGTCAGGATGCTGGTTATTAATGGAGAAACAACAGTGCCTTGTATAAATGAACCAAGAAACTCTGTTTTATAATCTTCATTTAGAGTCATTCAAAAGGCTGTATGCCATGTACAAGGTTAAACTAATGATCTTCACTTCCATTACATATGTTTAAGCCCTGAAATGTGTGATAAAATATAATACCAGCTGGAGATTTGCAGGAAAGGCTGTCTTGCTATAACGCTTTCTAGAGGGTTTTCAAACATCATTCACTCTATCTAGTAGACAGATTATTGAATTTCCCTATAGATGGAAAACAAAATTCCAATTTGAGAGAAAGTATGCAGACTGAAACTACTCATTATTGACAAATGTGAAGAGCTGGGTCTCCTCCTAGGATTACACATGAGGAGTGGATGACTTTTGTGACCTTTTTACATTTTGATGTAATGAAAGTTTGAGTTCATAACAGCGTGACTGGAGCCACTTGACAATTGTAATGCACTTTGTGAGTGAAAGGTAGTTAAGAAATATATTTGGAGAAAAAGAATTTAGTTGGCCTTTTGTTCAGTCTGAAATCACCAAAGTTTCTGCCAAGCTTTTATCTATAAAGAGGAGGGCATTCAGTCATATACTTTCTCAAAAGTAAAGTTTTTCCTCAGGGATGTTTTTTCTGATATTGTAGTTTGAGGTCTCGATAGCAGAATCTTTTGAAGAACTCTGTGGCATATTTTGAGGAGATAATGAGGAAAAATATTTTCCTTTTTAAGCTTGAGAACTATGGCAGAAAAAACAGTCAAATTTGTTTCATCTCTGTTGCCTTTATTGATTTATAAATAATATAATTATCAAAGAAAGATCTTTAATGCTATCCTTTCCACATCTCTCTTCCTCCAGTTTTCAACCAAACAATCAGAACTTAATCCTTTAAGAAAATATGCCCTCTGGTCATGGTATTTCAGAGATCAGCTTATTAAAGACTCCTTTTGAACATAACCCTAGAGAGCAACAGGTAAGGAAGTTCCTCAGACCCGACAATCTTACTGATTTGATTTTGTAAAATCATGTATCCTGCCTACCAGCAGTACACAACCTTTCTGTATCACAGTTAAGCCCACATGATACAGGCTTAAAAATGTGTTTCGAAGCAAATACTTAAAAAAAAAAAAAAAAAAAAAAAAATCCTTCATGGCACAGGGAAATAAAATTTGTATTTAAAATAATTGTTCTAAAATTATAAGGGTCTGAATTTGAAAAAGAAAGGATCTTACTGCTATAGGAAATTATTTAGGTCACTTTATAAATTTTAGACAATTCTTCATTATAAACAGGAATTGAATAGTGAATAAGCTAGTACATGTGACAGGATTAACATGGGAAATAATATGTTCTTGCATAACAGGTAAACTACTGGGGAAACTCTAAGAACATACTGCACAATTGTGTTGAAGGGGCTTGTAGGGGATGTGGAGAATTACCTCCATATTATCTTGGGAGGCTAAAGAAAGCCTGCCTTTAAAGAAGTGCCTTCAGGGACTAAGAGATGTTATGTCTTGTGGCAGTTCGCCTTGTTCAGTTGCTAGATGTCCAGGCAGTCCCTCTCTCTCTTTCTCCAACAGGATTGGCGGGGGAAAATAAGATGTAAAAAATCCCTCATGGGTCAAGATAAAACCAGTTTAGTTAGAAATACATAGCCTGCATTACAATGAAGGCAGAAAGAGAAATAAATTCATTATTTCCCATTGTTCGGCGGATGTCCTGCCACTTTCTGGAATTTGGGAAGCTGTGGGTATAGCCTGGTAGGCAACTAAGCCCCACAAAACTCACACCATGCCATGGAATGGGGAAAAGATTTGAAAGTATAAAAGTGAGTAAACTTGTGGGTTGAGATAAAGACAGCCTAATAGGGAAAGAAAACCTGCACTTGCAATCAGATCAAAAAATGGGATCCATTCATTACCTCCATTTGGCAGACAGGCGTTTAGCTATTTCCAGGAGAGCAGGGCCTGCTCTATGTACCATCATACGTAACAGCTACTTAGGAAGACACACACCACCACTCTGTATATTCTGTGGGTAACATGAGACTGTGAAATTGAGAGAGAAATAGGCATTGAATTTGTTTCTAAGCATTTGTTACTTTGTTGGAAAGCAGAGCAAAACCATCTGCATCCCTTGCAAGTGTGCCTGAACCACTGACTTCCAGTGTCACAGAAGACATATTTCATTTCAATCTACAGGGTTAATCCCATCTTTTATTTTTTTGCACACTTTCATGATGCAAAGGACCCAGTTCCTCAGAAATGGAGTATCACAATATCATTGAGATTGAAAAGAACATCTGGAGGTTGTCTTGTCAACCCTACGCTTCAAGCAGGGACACCTAGAGCCACTTCTGAATATCTCCCAAGACTTCACAACCTCTCTGGCAGCCTATGCCAGTGCTCAGTCACCCTCATAATAAAAAATTGTCTCCTGATATTCAGAGGAAACCTCCTGTGTTTCAGTGTGTGCCCATCGCCTCTGACTAGTCACCACTGCAAAGAACCTGGCTGTGTTCTCTTTGCTCTCTTCCTTCAGGCATTTTATACGCATT
Organism: Corvus hawaiiensis; assembly: GCF_020740725.1. Classification (NCBI taxonomy): domain Eukaryota; kingdom Metazoa; phylum Chordata; class Aves; order Passeriformes; family Corvidae; genus Corvus; species Corvus hawaiiensis. The sequence continues at coordinate 11,709,407 of NC_063242.1, read as the reverse complement.
GATTTTTGCACTCTCCTGAGCCTTCTCTTCTCCAGACTGAATAGTCTCAGATGTCTCAGCCTTTTGTCTTATCAGAGATGCTCCAGTCTCCTGGCGCTTCACAGGAGCGTCTGCAGTAGGTCTGTGTCTCTCTTGTACTAGAGAGCCCAGAATTGGACCCAGCAGTGTGGGTGTGGCTTCATCAGAGTTGAGTAGAAGGGAGGGATCACATCCTGCTGGCAATGCTTTGTCCAAAGCAGACCAGGATATCAATCACCTTTGCAGGAAGGGCACAGTGCTGGCTCGTGTTCAGTTTAGTGTTCAAAAAGACCCAGGTCCTTTTCTGAAACACTGCTTTCCAGATGGGGGATCTGCAGCATATACTGGTGTGTGGAATTGTTCCTTACTAGGTGCACGACTTAGCACTTTCCATTGTTGAACTTCACAGGGCTCCTGTCAGCCCATTTTTCCAGCTTGTGGAGTTCCCTCTGGATGGCCGTGCTACACTCTGGTTTGTCAACCACGCTTCCAAGTTTTTTGTCACCAGTAGACTTGCTGAGGGTAAACACTCTGTCCCATCATCCAGACCATTACTGAAAACCTTGAACAGGGTTAGTCACTGTATTCCAGTGATACTGTGTTCCATCACTGTATTGACCTCTGGGGTACATCATTGGTGACTGGCCTCCAGCTAGACTTGTACCACTGAACACCACCCTCTGAGGCCACCACCCAGACAATTTTCAGCCCACTTTGCTAATTGATCATCCAGTCTGTCTTTAATCAGCTTGTCTATCAAGATCTTATGGGCAGACAGTGTCAAAGGCGTTACTGAAGGCAAGGCAGACAATGTCCAATGCTCTCTCCTCACCTGTCAAGCCAGTCATTTCATCGTGGAATGGTATCAGCAGGTCAGCCAAGCATGACTTCCTCTTGGTGGATCCATGCTTGGTTCTTCTGACTATTTTCTGGTATTTCATTTAATTGAAAAATTTTTCTGGGATTAGTTGTTCCATCACCATCCCAGGCATTGAGATAAAGCCATAGTCTCCTTCTCACCCTTTTTGAAGACAGAGTGACATTTGCTTTCCTCCCATCTTCAGGTACTTCTCCCAGTTACCATGATCATTCAAGGACATTTTCCAGCTCCTTCGGGACTGATGGGTAGGTCCTGTCACGGTCCACAGACTTAGAAACATTCAGTTTGCTTAAGTATTCCCTGATCTGATTCTCTTCCACCAAGGGTGCTTCCAACCTTTCCTCTTGGTCTTTTAGGCTTAGATTCCTAAAGACCGGCCTTGCTAATGAAGAATGATATGAAGGTGGCATTCAAGATCTCAGTCCTTTTCATGTCCTCTGTCATCAGGTCCCTAGCATCCAAATTCTCCTTAGTTTTCTTTTTGCTCCTTATGTACTTATAGAAGCCCTTGCTATCTTTGAAATCTCTGGCCAGGTTCAATACCAGATAAGCTTTGGTTTTCCTAAGTGCTGGCTTGACAGTATCTCTATATTCCTATTAGGCTAACTCTCCCTGCTCTCACCCTCTGTATGCTTCCTTCTTATATCTGAGTGTTGTCAGGAGTTCTGTGTTCCCCCACAGAGGCATCCTGGCATTTTGTTCTTATTTCCTGCTGTCAGAGACTGAAATATTATATTTTATGACTTAAACATTTTCTTGAAGGACTTTTAAAACTGTATTACAAAAGCTGCAGAGAAGACTATGGCACCCTGAATGGGGCCCTGAGTGAGGCTCGCTGATGAAGATTAGATAAAGTAACAACTCAGGGCTGGGGACATTCACAAAGCACAAGCTTAACACCTCCAAGGTGGAGACCACAGCCCCAGGGCTATCAGCTGCCAGGCTCGAACAGACCCTCCACCAAAGGGCGGGTGGGGGGGGGAGGGGGCGGAGGCTTTGGGTGTGTGTCGGAAATGCCTCTGGTCAGAGGTGCAGTGACTGCCCATCCTCCACTGTGCAGAGGAGCCCAGCTGAGGGGTCCTCACCAGGGGGGAGGAAGCTTATCCACAGCAGGAGGGGGTGATATGGCCCATCACAGGGGCCCCCCTCAAAGGGGTCCCCAGACCCTACACCAGAGTGTTGCAAGGGACAGTGTGTCAAGCTAGCCCCTGCAAGAAAGGCATGTGGGTGTTCCCACCTGGCCCGAAGTGTATATTAATCCACAGGATTCTGTACTCTTTGGCGTGTGGTGTGGTGGCGTGTGGTGTGGTGGCGTGACATGGCGTGTGGCAGCATGTAGCGACATGGCCATGGCGGTGACAGGGGACCCTCACCACCAGCAGACCAGATGGAGTGGAGCAACGAGACATCGTTGGGACCCTCAGATGGATGACATGCTTCCACCTAACCCCTGTCACCTCTCCCTGTTCCCCCACCCCCCACGCACACTTCTTTTTTCCATTTCTTTCTCTTTCTTTTCTCTTCCCTTCTCTTTGCCTCTTTTACTATTAGATGAAATACATCCATTTTTTGGCAACAACATCTAACCTCATTTGGTTTTAATCTCATTTCTGGGAATATTTTGAACCTTCTAAGTTCTTTCCGGTTTATGCTCAGAGACTTAGCTTGCTTTGCTTTCCTGGGTCTAAACCGGATAGTAACACCTGCTCCTTAGGATGGGCCGCTCTTGCCTGGACAAGGCAAACTTTTGAAATCTAAGAGCCTTCTTGAACCTCTCTTCTCTCCAGGGTCTTATCCCACGGGAGTCAACTGAGCAGATCATTGAAGAGACCAAAATATGACCCTCTGAAGTCTAGTGTTGTGATCTTGCTTTTTGCCCTGCTCCCTCCTCTCAGGATCCTGAACTCCACTATCTTATGGCCATTGTAGTTAAGTCTACCTTCAGCCTTCACATTCCCAACAAGCCCTTCCTTGTTTGTGAGCCTGAGAATCTCCAAAACACTTCTCCTTCTTGGCCCATCTATTACTTGGATCAGGAAGTTGTCTCTGATGTGTTCCAAAAACCTCCTGGATTGCTTATGTCATGCTATGATGTCCCTCCAGCAGATATGGTTGTGGAAGTTTCCCACAGGGACAAGGACCTCAAAACATGAACCTGCTTTTAGCTGTCTCTAGAAGGCCTCAACCACTTGTTCTTCCTGAGCAGGTGGCCTATGTCACTGTGGTGTCACTCATACCTGTTCTCTCTGTAATCCTTACCCATAAGCTCTCAATTGGTTTATCACCCACTCCAAGGCAGAGCACTATGCATTCCAGCTGGGCAAATGGAAACTCCACCTCCTTGTCTTCCCAGCCTGGTTCTTCTCAAAGAGCTTTACAAGAAAAAAGCTCATATAGAAATTCATGCAATGGTTTCAGGTGATGAGTTGGGGTTTGGTTTTTTTTTGGGGGGGGGTCGAGGGGAGGGGACTGAAGTGTTAGTTTTGGTTTTGGTGGTTGTTTTTTGGGGTTTGTTTGTTTGCTTGTTTGTGGGGGTTTTTTGGCAAATGAATTTTAGTTGATTGATTAAACTAATACAACGATATTCTTACAGTAGGAGGGACCTCGAGGCTATGCACAGACACAAATTACGAACACTAAAAATGAAAACCAAGAATACTAATTTTAGATGTGTTTGCCATTTGCTTTAAAAAGAGCTGTGGGTAGTCGGAAGTTTAGATTTCCAAGATCTATTTTCATACTGTAATCTCAAAGGTCTCTTTTTTTCCTGTGCAACTAATCTCCGTTTTTTTTTTTTTTTCTGAGAAATGGTAAATACCAAACTATATATTTCTCCTTCATAGGAAAAATGGTACATATTTTTCATGTAGACATAATTCTCCACATTTACAACAGCAGCAAACACAGAATGCATTTTAATAGAGAAAATAAAGGATTGTGAAAAATTGGGCAGTTTCACTGCACAAGAATCACAGTTTCACTTCCATATGAAATAAGAAATCTGAAACAGTTTCAGCAGTTTAGAAAGTTTCCTTATCCTTTTTTGAAAAAAAGAAAAAGAATTCTATTATTTACTTTGAATGAAATGAATAAATCAATATGTAATGCAGAGAAAGATCTGAATTATTTTTCCAATCTCAAAGGTTTGTAATTTAAATATTGGTCAAACCATCTATGAAGCTATTTTGAGTTTTTTTACTGCAATTATGAAATGTACATAACTCATCTCAAAATTATGACACACTGTGGCTCAAGTAACTGTGCAATTATTCAACTTTTTTTTCTATTTATTTGCAGTCAATAAATGCCTTTACTATGTCAGAAAATGTGTATTATTATAGCAAAAAAGATTCTGCAACGCAAGTGCAAACCCTCAGAAAAGGAAATTAAAATAAGCTCAATAGTCCTTAACTCAATCAGGTTAAAATTATATTGCTAAATTTATATACAAAGGGATTTGTTTCAGGAATAAATGCAGCAGCATCATTTTGCATGATAACAATATGATTAATTTTATTATTAACCACGGATTTTTCCAAATGCAGAAACTGCAAGTTTCACAGATAAGAAGTGTATTAGAGAAAACTGCAGTCTTAGATAGTGGAGTAAATTGATATATGATTTTATAATTTGAATTTTTTAAAGTGGGATATGGCATTTGAGTTTCATTTGGTTGGGGTTTTTGTATTGGTTAGTTGGGTTTTTTGTATTTATGAAAGACAGAAATATTAATTTAGTGAGCTTATGAGGTCTTCTTGTATTACCTAGCATATACAACAGTTTGCATAGATAGCAGAACTTAAAAATCCATAAAGGTACAATGGTTGTTAATAGACCAAAGCTTTCAAAATAATACTGTATTTACCACTTCAGCTGGAAGGTGTTCTGACAGAACATTAAAGAGCCCTCTTCATCTTGCCTACCTCAGAGGCAACCGTTCCAACAACAGGGAAATGAATGCAATAAAAACTCATTGTGGGAACCTCATGCCATTCTAGAAGTGTCACTGGATAGTGCATTCAAAGGCAACACAGATAAAAATCTTTGTATGACCATACTTAAGATCTGAGGGCTCAGCTCCTCATTAGTGAGTTTAAACAACTAAATTAATTACATTTTCACTCACTTCAAGTATTAGAATGTGGAAGATTGAGGTAAAAACTGTTTGGGCGGTACAAAGTTGTCAATTTGATTCTATTTTTGAGTTTAAGAAATAAAATTAAACTAAATATTTTTGGACATTCATTCCTGCCATACACATGCAACTACATTCAATTATTGCTGCCTGAGAGTGTTCACAATTTAAGCTTTTTTATAATTATAACATCAGCCCTGATTAAATAGATTTAAACTTAGATCACTACACAGATGAATTCATCTCCAGTTTTCTGACTGTATCTTCACAAAAAGCATTGTAATGTAAAAATTAATATCTAAAAATTTCTTCTGTTTTTATTCAGATTATCTTTTCATGCTGCATTCAGTAGAAAGGAAAATGCCCTGTTTGACTTTTTTGCTTTCGTATTTTCTATCTACTACTTAATATGGAATAGACTTTTGTGAGACCAACATTTATTTATATATAAAATACATTAAAGGTTTTCATGACTAACATATTTTTTCTTTTGTTCTAGTGTTTATGTGATCATATATAATGAACAAGAGTTATTGTGTGGTAAGTTGATTTAGCAATGCTGCTTTTCTAAAATGAGTAATTTCTTGCATTTCATTGGTTTTGTACTTTTTGAAATAAAATTAGAGTAAAACAAAACCTGTAGTAACTAGATGTAGGAGAGGATCTCTGTTTCTTTAGATATCAATAGTTATGAAGAACTTAAATGCAATTTTATAATTCGAAGATGTTTAAATGATCTTCACAATGAAAAATAAGAAAAATAAAATACGAGAATTCAGAATAGCACATATCATTTTATCAGCATCTTATCCATATTTTGCAAGTAAATTAAAATCATTTGGAGGGCAATCTGATTGTATATTATTTTGACATGTTAAACTCGTGTTTTTGTGATAGCACAGGCACCAGATATAATTTGATTTCTATGATTATCTTTAGGATGATAGTTAAAGGTACAATACTCAGCTTTTTTTGGCATTTCTGCTACATGTAACTGTCTTAAAATCATTAATTTTCAAAGTCTTTCAGCAACTTCAGTGTAAAACATAATTTTGTGTTTGTAGCCCTGTGGTCAAGTTCATAACTCCTCTCATACTTTTTCTTTTCAGAGGCACTTCTGATTATTTCAAAATTGATAAAATCTTACTGTGATGGTAGAGGAAATAGGATCTGATGTCCAAAATCATCTTCTGTGACTGTGTAAAAGAACAATCCCCTGCCACATATAGGCTATTAAGGCAAAATTATATTTTTTGTCTTATTTTCTCCATGTTCTCACAGCCCAGAAGTGATTTACCTCAGAAAGAATATTTCTTCATACTTTTTTTTTTTTTTGCTAGTGTTTACCATGGCATTCATGAACAATGATCAGTCATTTCAGCAATTCTGTAATATAAGCCCTAAATTGAAAGTAGGAATAGGAGAATAGGAAAATATCTGTTAAAATGACCCTTGAAGAGGGCAAGCACTATTTTTGCCAGGTATGTTTGGTAAATCCCATGCCAGAACATTTAATTTCTCTTCATCACTAGAGTCTTCAAATTGCTTTGTCATTTTCACTTTCACACTTTTAATTGCTTTTGTTCTGAAATTTGTCCTTTTCACCTTCCCCAGTCCCTTCGTGTGTGCTCTTGGTTTGTGTCAAACTTGGCTTAGAACCTGAGTGTTATAAAAGGGAAAATCATAAAAGAGAAGCTTGGGGAACAACCTCTGGGAGAGATTCTGTTTAAATAGGCCGTAGAGACTTGTGAGATGTCATGAGATAGAAAAGGAAGTGTACTACTCCTAAAAATATGGCTAGTAGGTAGAACAAATGAATTTTTCTTAATATGTAAAGGCAGTTCAGAGTGACAGCAAAGAGCCAGGCTGTTGAGTTAAATGATCTGCATGAGCAGGCAAAGGAACACTAGAATATTATCAGACAGGTACTAGAAGTCATAGAAGCCAGCATTACTTTAAAGGGCTGAAAATGCCAATGTTCCCAATCTTTTTATCACCATGTCCTTCATTTAGGAAATTATTGTTTTAATTATTTTTAATCATTTTCTCCTTCACTTGTTTATAGAGTTTCCAGCCTTCTCTTTTGTCTCCGCTGTAGTACAGAGATAAAAGGAGGCACAGCTACTAGTGTCTAATTGTGTTTGACATGTAACCCACATCTTACAATAATTCTTCGTTGCTTTTCTTACCCATCATCACCTTGCTAGTTCCATACTTCTGAATCTTTGAGAGACCAAGTACGCTGTACACCCAAAACTCCCATTGCTGCAGTTGATAGGAACTGCAGTATGTCTCAAATACTATTTATCTTAAACTTCTGCAGGGTATCTCAAATAGACTGGTGAACTGCTGTTTAATGTTCAGGTCTGGAAATATTGATATATATTTTTATGGATTTAATCAAGTCAACATAGTAGCACTCCCATGAGTAGAGTCAGTGAATACAGATGAGTGGAGTTATTGGGACTGACTTTTTTGCCCTAACATTTTCTATATGAATGATTTCTCTTGAAGAGATTACTCAGTCTGCTAGAGGTAGGAATTATCAGAGATCATGCACTGCTGTCCTCCACAGAATTTCTGTAATGTATGAATCAAAAAATAAGGTATGGAAGGAAATGAGATTTATATTTTACAGTTTGGGATTACCAAGCATATAGGTTCAAATCTTTACAATGAAATTTTTATATGAAGCAGTACCAGTATTAGAGGCTAAATAAAAAAGCTAAAGCAAAATCAACTGCTCTAGAACTGTTTTCCCAAGCATCCTATGTGGAACGTTATCTATGTAGAAAAATGGAAAGTTAGTTAGCAGTTTTGCTTTTGTGTTCCCAACTATTTACACAAAGGCTGTTTGGTTTGCTTTTTAGAAAAACACTCCCTGCAGAGTATCAGTGAAAAACATATGTTGAATAAAAGATGTTTTTACAAGAAAACTGTACTTTTTCACTTAGAAGTTGTTACTAAAGAGATTAAAATAAAGCCCTTCAAAGTTACTCCATGAGCAAATATAAACATGCAATGCCTTCTTTTGAGGAAAGCCTGCAATGATCATTATCATCCTTATAAATAAGCATGTTTATTTAAATTTACTATAACAGTCAAGAAAAATATCAAAGTGTAATGTTATGTTCATTCACCAAATTTACCGAGCTGGCAATGGTGAGTTTAAAGACAGCCTTGGATCATCACTGTTTCATAATCAACACTACATAAATTGGTGGGTTTAAGCCTCACCAACATTCCTCTGAGATGCATTTCCCTTGCTGGACTCCTGGGGCATGTGGACAAGCAGAGGCTGGCATTTCTCTTTCTGTCCATGTGAATGGGTGCATAGATCTACTTGTCATTGCATTAGGAAATAAATGAAAAAGGTCACAACAAATCTAATTCAGTACCAACACTGGATATGAATCAAGATTAAATTCAAAATTTTGATCCTGGAAAACCATTCTCTATCACCAAGTCCTCTTGTATAGGACTCTGTATCTCCACTTCAGGTGAGACTTTAATGACAACTAACCCGCTTGCACTTTCTACAACCTCATGATTTTATATTTGTGGCTTATTCTCGCAAGCAATTCCCATTAAATATAACTAACCTTAAAAATATTTTGCATATTTCCATGACTTTTAACTTAGAAGTTTCACAGTCAATTAAATTACGACTTATTGTTTAGCTGCTGCAATTCAGTAAATTAATTAAGTTACATAATTTAGTCTTGAGTTATACCAAGATCATCATACCTGTCATCATTCTTTAATTTTTTTCAATGTATAAAATGCATAACAATGGCTTTACATAGCATATTACTGCATAGAAGGACATTAATCAAATGAGATAATGTACAAGATAAAGGATAAAAAAGTAAAAAAACACTGTGAATTAGCAAAAATATTTTCACACAACTTTTTTTTTTATGTGTGTTAGTTTGGCTTTTTTTTATTTTTTTTTTTTTTTAGATTTTGTTTCTTTCTGCTTAGCGGTATCTCTGAGGAACACTAAAGCTGATAAGGATAGAAAAGCATTTGTTTCCTGATAATTATATTTCGGTAGCCAGAAGCTGGTACTTTGTAAACTTTTACTACCAAGTGTCTTTTTGACTCAGTGGCTGAAGGGAAAACATAAACATATTATATGTTTTGGGTACCCTTCTGTAACTTTTCTACTCTTTCAGAAAAGACACAGGCATGTACAGAAGGCTGAGACCCCCAAACCCAGTCATCAGGCTTTATTTTCAGCAGCAGCAGAGCTTGCCTTCATTTTCGTCTGATGTGGACAAGGCACTATTCATATCACTTACTTCCTTGGGAAGTATTAAGTTAGTGACAATTCTTCTGGCCTGTTTTCTTTTTCACAAAGCTGGTAATTGAGACCAACTGATATTGCAGCTCATGCATTTCCAGAAGGAGTGGAGAAAAAGGAGTCTTTGTGGGTCTCATTTTCAGTATTAATACCTGCATTTACATATCTGATTGAAAGTGCAAAACCTTCTGTTACAATACTGTTGTAAATAACAGTGATCTAGAATTCTCCTCTTTTTCTTTCATTCTTTTTTGTTTTTTTAAGCTGACACACTATAACTAGCCTAGTTACAACACGTCTAGTAGAATCCTGCTATGATTTTTGAGTTTGAAAAATAATTGAACACCAGAAGCAGCAGGGTACAAGCTTATCATTAAGCAATGTACTCAAATTTTTTCTAGGACCTCCTGGTATTAGATCCTGACATTAACATGATTGTGAGTTACCTATGTGACCTTTTTTTCCAATCTTTGTTCACTCTTTAGCATCTCTAGTGAAGTTGGACTTTTAGTTAGTTGCACAATATCAAACTATCATTGAGAAAAAATTCATCATCTTATGAATAATTATAAACCTGTGTCTAAATTTTCTGTTTAAAAATTTTTAGGAAAACAGGAACTGCTTTTAACTTTAAAGACAAAGGTAGGTTTATCATGAGTTTTCTAATGAGTGTTTTGCTCTAGCTGGCTATACTATTTTTCTGAATGAAGTGCTGAAATCCTTTTGAACTTTCCTCGCCAACAGTACCATCTCTGAAGGGGCATAACAAAAGTCCTTCAGTTTTCTGAAAGCAAAAAAGGAGGGAAAAAAGCAGTCTCTCAGCATAAGTTTTTCAAAGAAGTAGACTGTGTTACATCACATTTCCAGTTCTTTCTTTTGCAGGTAATAAAGGCTCAAAAAGCACTCTTAAAAGAAATTGCATCCAGCTAAAAAAATTTATAGCTCCTTCAAGTCAGAGACTATTAGGCTTAAGATACCTCCCAAAAATAAAAATTGTGGTTTTAAAACTGGATTCAACTTTTAGTTGCAAAAAACCCCCAGAATTCTATCCCTATGGGAGCAAATTTAAATTTTCCTACCTGGCATGCATGTTTCTGCATTCACAAAACTATTTACTGCTCTTTATCTCTTCCCTCTTCCCTCTTCTCTCTTCTCTCTTCTTCTCTCTTCTCTCTTCTCTCTTCTCTCTTCTCTCTTCTTCTCTCTTCTCTCTTCTCTCTTCTCTCTTTCTCTTCTCTTCTCCAGGCTGAACAACTCTGATTGTCTCAGCCTGTCTTCCCAGGACTCCAGCCTGTCTGCAGACTTGCTGGGGTTGCACTTGACCCCACAGTCTGTTTCACTGATGAAGATATTGAAGAGCACCGGTCCCAAGACAGAGCCCTGAGTGACACCACTCGTCACTGGCCTTCATTGACCACAACTCTCTGGCTATGTCCATCCAGACAATTCCTTATCCACTGAATAGTCCACCCTTCAAACTCATGCATCTCCAATTTGCAGATAAGGATGTTATGTAGGATCATGTCGAAGGGCTTACTGAAATCTGGGTAGAGACACCAAGTGGTCTTCTCTTGTTGACCATTGCTGTCACTCTATCATAGATAGCTACCAGATTGGTTAGGAATGATTTGCCCTTTGTGAAGCCATGCCGGCTGTCTTGGATCACCTCCTTTTCTTGGATAGGCCTTAACATTGCTTCCATGAGGATCTGCTCCATTATCTTCCTAGGCACAGCGCTGAGGCTTACTAGTCTGTAGTTCCCTGGTTCTTTCTTTTCTCCCCTTTGTAAAACTGGGAGTGAAGTTCCCCTTTTTTCAGTGAGCAGGACTTTGTAAGATGGCCATGAACTTTCAAATTTGATAGAGACTGGCTTCGCACAGGACCCTGGGATGTATCTCATTAGATCCCATAGATTTGTGGCTATTTGGTTTCAAATAAGATGGTTATTAAGTGGTTCCAAACCTGCTCTTCACTCTCAGTGGTAGGGACTCTGCTCCCCCCACCCCCACCTAGAGGTTCAGGGAAGCCTCTGAAGACTCATTGAGTACCTCAGTCTTCTCCATATCTGTTGATACCATTTCACCCTTCTGATCATTCAGGGGGATTCACTCTCCTTGGCCTTTCTTTTCTGACTTACAGAATCCTTTCTTGTTATTCTTCACATTTCCTGCCAAGTCCCATTCCATCTGTGCCTTGGCTTTCCTGACACCATCCCTACACATCCAAACCATATTCCTGTTCTTTTCCCAGGTCACATATCCCTACTTCCACTAGCGGTGCATTTCCTTATTACTCCTCAGTATGAGGAGCAGATCCTTGATCAGCCATGCCTGTTTCTGGCTTACCTGCACACAGGGACAGAGAACTCTTGTGCTCTAAGAAAAATGACCCTAAAGCATCACCAGTTCTGGTCAGCCCCTTTGTCCCTAAAGTCAGTTTCCCAGTGGATCTTATCCGCTAATTTTTTAAACAACTGGAAGTTTGCTCTTCTAAACCAGTAAAGCTGGAATAATGGTGCCTTTGTCTAGGACTAAGACTCACAAATGAAACAAGCTCAGCTGTGTGGTCTAAAAATCCAAAAATTATACCAGGTCAAGAAACAGTGGAGAAGCCTAGCACAAAGGCCATTTTTCAGGGCAGGAATCCAAGGTTCATCATAAGATTAAAGATTTATCACATATCTGCGAATGAAAGCTGAACACAATACAGATAGGAAGATTAAACGTATTTTGCATGCAAAACCTGTAAAATCTAGCTGTTATTGCAAAGATAATGAATAACTTGGAATAAGAGATGGAAATGTCTCATCTTTATCATAGACAGGATATTTGAAAATAGAATGTCCTACAATCATAAAGAATTCTCATGCATTTTTGAGAGTGGACACTGTGATAGACAGGAACTTGAAATTTACTTAACTCTGGCCATAAATTACAAATTCTCTGGTTTAAACCTATCTTTGTACATGAGTGATCATTAATGGATTATTTGGAATGTGTTGGCTTTACTTCTAGCAGTGACAGGTTTGTTATAGAGCAGTTACTGAGCTTGAACCAGTTAGCACTTCTTCATACACAGTGAATACAGGAAATGTATTTCTTTCTGTTGTATCAATGTCTTCTAAAGGTGCTGACAAGGACATTGTTTTATTGAGTACAGAAATCACAAAGGATGCAAGCTAATAAAAATTACAAAAACTTAAAAGAATAGCCAGTCACAGCTGCTATTCTTCTCAAAGTAACATGAAAAAGCCCTTCAGAACTTCAGAACTGCATGATTTAAAAAGAATGCATGAATATATAAATACCATCCTTAGTCTTCTTTTGTGAATCATGTTTCCCTTAAATACCAAAGGTATATTAAATGTGTTCTGTCTACATAGAGTGAGCCTTGTTCTCATTTATTCTACTGTGTTCTTACTTCTCACACAATGAAAATGAGTATCTTTGAGAAGATGCAGATTGCCCCATGTTTTCCCTCATGATTCATGGATTAGGCTACAGGCTTGCCTTTCGTTTGGTTTGCATGTTGTATGCTCATTTACAGCAGTGTGCAATGAGAGTCAAGCAAATTTGCCTGTCAACAATGTACACTCAAATCAGAGAAACAGAATTTCAACTGAATATTAAGTCTGAGAAATGTAATGAACTTTTAATTTACCTGGCAACAATCAGAAATGGGAACAAAATATTAGCTGATGGTAGATAGACTTTAAATCAATAGGGAAAATTAATTCCTGGAACAAGTTATAGAAAAATACAATTACTTATAATTTATATTCTATGTATTTATATAATTTCTGTAAGACTTTTTCAGATACGTCTCCCTGACAAACTTGACAGCAATTTTCTCACTGGCTCTGAAGATTCATTGGGAAAATAACCAGTTTCCAACCTGACAGACTATCTCACAAGTTCTTATATCCTCTCTTCAAATTTATTCACACTGACCAGTAGTTCATTCCATGGCTTGTAAAAACTGTTCTTTGAGAGAGCTGCTCAAGAGAGGTCAACAAAATCTAGACCTGTGATTCTCCCATGTTCTAATGAAAACTGCTGAGTTACATCATTATGTAAGCAGTGCAATGATGAGAAGGGAGAGGAGATTATATAGTACAATGAGTCTTTTGGGGGTATGTGTTTGACTTTTACTGTTTTAAGTTTTCTGGAAATTTTCTGGAGTGGCTCATAAATTAACAAAGACAAAGTTAAAGACAGATACCATCCAATTTTGTGAGTTGCATAATCTTGGCTCAGTCTCCAGAATTTTATTTTTTTCCTCTGAATACTAGGGACTGCCTTTGGGCAACATATAGCTCTATGAAACTGGAAGGGTATGAAAGGACTGCTGAGGACTCTAGTAACCATTATACAGCATAATTTCTACTTTATCTTTTAATGTGTTAAATTTGATAGTCTGCATTTGGTTGTTGTAGAGGAATTCTTCCCTCCACACACATATTCTCCCCATTTAAATTGTCTTCAAATCAATGTGTCTCTTTGAAGCCAGTTTGCTTTAGGCATTATTTATCTCAGAGCAGGAGATGGAGTTGGATCAATAGAGCTTTCTCATCAGTCTCCATCTTTTTGGAAAAGCACACTGGATTGCTGTTCGAAAATGAGAAAGGAAAGGGTGAATGCATTATTCCCTTAAAAGTTTGCCTTGTTGTTTTCCCAATGCAACAGTAAATGATTGTAATACATCATGCAAAAGTAAATTTTTGGTTTTGAAATTTACAAGGCATTTAGCTGTGTACAAAGCCAGAAAGAATAGTCTCCATTATTTTTGTTCACACAAGGATGCCTGTAATTTATTATTCAATTTATTATTAGATAACTTGGAAAATTCAAATTCTATTCTTTATTTTAAAATTCTAAATATTTAATTGGGATGAATATGCAGAAGTAGTAAAACAAAACTCTGAGTCTTTTTTTTCTTCCTTCTTGAAACAAACTTAAGGCACACACTTTATTTCCTGATTTGAGTGTCACAGAACTGAGGCATTCATGAGTAAGCATGAGTATAGACAGAGGTACCAGGGATAAATTTGAAGATTATCCATTTGATAATAATGGATTAATTCTCAAAATTGGCACAGTATAACAAGAACCTTATATCTTCAAGTTACCCATGCAAGAGCATTTCTCCTTCATCAGCAATAATATAAAGCATGAATTATCTGTGTATGAATGAGAATGACTTAAAAGCTATCTTACAAATCTCAATAAAATTTTACTTCTGTGATGAGGGAGAAAAAAGTTACCAATCTTTGTTAACTTTTTTTTACTTGAATAAACCCTAGAGAAAACTTTCTATTTACAATGGAAGAGTTGTATCTATGCTTTAGAGGGTCTGATCTTTTACACAGTTTATGTTTCTTCTTGTGACAGCACAAACAATAATATATTACAAATGTTTATATATTGTTACAACTGAATATATGTTCATGTATTTCAGTTAGGAGATTAGAGATTGCTCTGACGGGAGTGTTTAGAAGACTGATAAATCAAGCTGCTTTCAAACTTCAAGAACAAAACTTTAATAGATTCATTCATTCGTTACGAACGCACTGCATGCTAATGGTTTTCTCCTACACGTTAATAACCATTACCACTGTGAACTCACATAAGTTAACAGCTATGTCTGAAGTGAGCAGTGAACACACTGTGTCCTGGAGGTGATGTTGTGTAGCTCACAATGAGTGCCATGCTCCTTGGTGACACTGAGCTGCCAAGGTCAGGGTGACCAGCCTGGACAGCCCTTTGGTGAGAGAAATCAGAGGAGACTCCTGTCTTCTCCATCCTTGATCAGCGCTGTTGGTGTTTAAGCCTTCTTGCTCCCACTTTCCTCATCAACCAGGGCTTATATTGCTTTTGATTTTCCTGTTCATCCTTCTGGGGTATTTGGCAGGAAGTCCTGCCTATTGGCAGTCCTTTCTGCTTGTCTTGCTCTTTATCTTGCAGATTCTTGGTTGTATTCTCCCTTGAGCTCCACCAATCCTTCTTAGCCCCATTAGTGTTCACAACGATCCCATGTTTAAATAAAATGTTTATACATGGTGTCGCGGGTTCAGTTTCTAACCAGGAGGAAACACCAATTTAGTGTAGTGGTTTGGTCTGAAATACTCATTACTGTTTATCTTCTGTGAGATAAGAATTAGGAGAAAAGCAAAGCAGGCACAAAACTTGAAAGAATATGAATATTTATTAATAGACCTAAAAGAGGGAAAAAAAATTATACCATACCTTCAGAACTCTCCTCCTCCCCCCACCTTCCTCCCTTCTCCCACTGACAATGTAAAAAGACAACCCTTAAGATGTTCAGTCTGCTCACCACTTTTATAATAACCTTGTTCAGTCCATTTAGAAAGAGAAGTCTCTTCTTGCTCATGCTGTGAAAACATTATCACAACGAGACAGCCGCCCACTTCCAAATATTGTTCAGTCCATTTAGGAAGAGGAGTCTCTCTGCTCGCGATGTGAGTCCCTTCCCCCGACTTGCAGCTTTTCCCGCAACTGCTTTCGAGGGTCCACTCTTGAAGTTTTTGGGGTACAATTTTAAGGTTGAGCCGTTCCGAAACAAAAACAGAGGCCCTTCTCCTTCCCTGGGAGCAAAGGGTCTTCCTCATCTTCATCTCTAGGAATATCTCTGGGAGCATCTCTAGGAACTGAGGTTTTCTCCTTTCCCATTTGGAGCCAAAGTCCTCATCTGGTCCATCTCTCCCTGTCCAAACTTCTCATGAAATTACATCTGCGTCAGCATCTGCCTATCTCAGCGCAGGTGCTTTTGCTCACAAGCTGAACACTCCACCCCCCAGATCTTCATGAAATTACAACGGGATACTCTGATCTATCATAGCTTCACAACAGACTTTCAGCTTTAAGCATCTCCTCTCTCTCTTCCCTCAGGTTTTCAGCTCTTCACAGCACTAAAAGGGTTAATCTCACCTCGGCCTTGCAGCTGTGTGTCTTATCGCGGTGCCGCTTTGCTGAAATCTTGGCCGCACTGAGGGGCGGGGGGGGTTCCGAGCCGCTCTGGCTGCCCACAGCCCTGCTGGGGGGGTCATCCTGGAGCCGTGGCCCGCCCGGCCTGGCCCGAGCAGGGACTGGGCCGGGCCCGCTGGCCCCCACACGGGGCCCGCAGCCACCTGTCCCAGCGCCGGAAACGAGAGAGAGCTGGGGGGGAGTTTGTCTATTCTTAAGTGTGGATCACAGAGGCGGTCACAACTTTAAGTGGCTTAAAGAATTGTCCATATTCAAACTGGCCAGCTGATAGGTTCTATCAGGTCCCAGAGGAAGCCGTAAGCACCCCTTAGCAAGGACATCCCTTCCGGGACTATGCTTGCTAACCTATGACACATGGTGTCTGGCTGTGCTATCACTGCATTACAGAACACTTACATGTTGCTGGTAAAACTATTTTAGTACACTTATATTTGTTAGTTGTAATTGTATCCTGATTAAAACACATAGGTTTTATAGGTGGTACAGTCAGGTCTCTACTTCAAATACTACAAAGGAACTGTAGATTACAAGATGCTTTGTGTCCTTGAAACACCCTTACATTGTGCATTACATTGCCATTACCTATGAAGTTGCAAAGGTTTTGTGAAATATGTCAGTGTGAAAATGTGTAGCTCTGTTTGTAAACTCAGCTTGCCAATAATTGCTAATTATAGAATGCAGTGGAAATTAATTTTTGGCCCTGAGTACTTCCTCGAGAGGTACCATGATATATTAGACTATTCAAACACCATGTACATTGGCATTTAGATGAAATTATGCAGCAATTACTGTATAAGCACAGAAAGGATAAGCAGATTTAAAACACTATCTTGAATAGTTAATATGATTAAAAAATGGCCTACAGATATTTAAAACAAAAAAGGAAAGGATGATGATGTATATTGTTGCAAGTGTTAAAAAGGATTGAGATGTGATTTTTTTTTACACTGACATAATTAAATGTGAACTGTAGAGATTAAATAAAACAGCCCAAGTATATTAGCATCTGCTTTTGTTATTAATTTGTCACTTCTACATATATTTTATCATTTAGGCTTCATCCTGATTTCTGATTTTCAGGAATATTATCTCTGTGATAAAAGATTTTTAAACATGTGATATTCTTTAATTAACTTACAACCCCAGTGAAAAGTAGAAAATAACTATGCATATTTTACAAGATATGATACTGATACAAGTTGTGGTTTTTTGTCTGAAGAAGGGTTTTTATAAAGATACAAAAAATTTAGTTGTGTTGATTTTCTACAGCATTTTGCATTTGGAACATTTTCATATTTGATGAGTTGTGTGTGTTTTAATTAATTGCTAGTAAATATGGTTCTCTGTTAATTTCTCACATTTATTTCTGTTCTTCTTTCTTCAGTTTTTCCTAGAAGAAGAAGTAAAAATATACACACCCATAAACCAAAAAAACCAGATGTATTATTACACCTCTTTACTTCATCCAGCTAATGAAGAAGTCTGCCACTGGCATGACAAAGTATGTCCTATCAGAATTTCTGTCAAAATTTAAAGACCAAAAAAATTAATAGTTCAGGTGAAATATGCATATGTAGAGTTCTTAATCTAGGCAAGAGAAATAGAAAGTACTATATATTTCATATGGTGATAAGAAAGAGATTAAAAAAATGAGGTTTTGTCTATTTTTGCAGTTCATTTGTTTATTTTACAACAGTTAGCATTAAGTGAATAATTATTTCACTGTTTTCATTTATTAGTACTATAGAGTTTCCTGGAGAAGCTCTAAAGTACCTCTTAAGTAGAGTTTATCATAACTGAAGAAGAACACTGTTTTAAAATGCTTCAATTAAAAAGCCAAAGCAATCAATAGTATTTCTTTAAATGGCATGCATGCACTTTAGACTAACAGTGATTCATTAATAATTTGAGATGCTTCTGTGGTCTAAAGTTAGCTCAATCTCCTGTATGTATATATTTAAATCCCTGAGGAAGCGTGAAGAGTTTAAAGGTATGGAAAACATGGGAGCTGAAAGTATCTCTCTATGCAGTAAAGGATCTGTTCTGTGGGAAAGGGAGAGCTTCAGGTTCAAAGACTTTGACATCAGCAGCTTCCATGAAACATTAAATTCAGTTCAAATGTATATTTCTGAAAGGAAGAAAAAATACATTGATAGAACCAGCTGCACTGAAATTTTGCTAAACATAATTGAGGATGGTTTACAAAGAAATGCAAAAGAAATGGTATGTGGGTCCAAATGCTGTTAGAATTCTAACTAAAATATTTCTTATGTGCTGAAAGTAAGCCAGGAAAATTCTTTATACAATGAAGTTCAGACTTGTGGTAAGTACCTTGGATGTTATCCTGAAATGGTACTTCTAATAAGGAGCATCACAGCACTAAGATGCACAGATTGCCACCTGCTGTGACATCGTTACAGCAAGTACAGGGGTGGTAATTATGGGAATTATAGAAAATAAATGTGGAAGTCCCGCTGTTTCCAAACACCTGCTGATAGGTAGAATGCCTGCTCATATTTTCCTTTAAACGTAATTTCTGGTTTTGTCTCATCTTTAGAAGGAAGCAAACATTGTTGTGTCCAGCTGAAGAAGTCCTGTTGAAGCAGCAGACCAGATCAGGAAGAGCATGGCCACTTGTGCTCAGATCCTTACCACCTGAGTTTGAATTAACCACAGCCTTGAAGATAAGCACACAATGAAGTGCTATTCAGACTCCTGGAAAGTAGCAACATCCACTGTGCATTTTTAATAGTTTTTTCCCAGTTATATGCACATAAGATGAACTCATGGATTCAATTTCTTATTCAATTCACACAACCTTAGTGAAGAATGCTCAGTGTTTCACAAGGTTTCAGGCTTTTCCTGTTACATTAGAATGGGAATGTATAGACACAGGAATCTGGTAAGTCGTATAGCTCAACCAAGGTGCTGGGCTTTTTGGGGAGAGACAAAAATACATTGGGTTGCTGCATTCTTTTAAAAATCAAAATGTATCACATCTAGTAAATTCTGGTGGTTCTAAATGCAAGTGACATTGTGCACAAAGCAATGCATTTTAATTTCTTAACGACAGCAAGAAAATTAAGAAGTTGTGGAAAAATTGGTTTAATGACAAAAAACAAATTAAGTATGTTATAAGTAGATATATTGGGGCTGCATTACAAGGTTTTGGTAGTGGGGGGACTACAGGGATTCTTCTATGAGAAGCTCACAGAAGTTTCCCTCATGACAGAGCCCATGCCAGTGGGCTCCAAGATAGACTTACCGCTGGCCAAGGTGGTGGTAACAGCTCTGGGATAACATATATAAGAAGGGTGGGGAAAAAAGAACTGGCACAACTGTAGCCAGAGAGACCAATGAGAGCAACAGCCCTGCAGACAACAAGGTCACTGGAGAAGGAGGGGGAGGAGCTGCTCCAGGCACCAGAGCTGAGATTCCCTTGCAGCCTGTGGTACAGACCATAGTGAAGGACCTGTGTCCCTGCAGCCCATGGAGGAGCAGAAATCCACCTACAGCCCATGGAGGACCCCACACCAGAGCAGATGGATGCCTGAAGGAGGCATGGGAAGCCCATGGGAAGCTCATGCTGGCACAATCTGTTCCTGAAGGACTGCACCCTGTGGCAGGGACCTGTTCTGGCACAGTTCATGAAGAGGGGCAGCTTGTGGGGAGGGCTCAGGCAGAAGTTTTGGAGCACTGTCTCCTGTGGAAGGGACCTCATGCTGGACCAGTGGAAGAGAGTGAGGAGTTCTCCCACTGAGGAAAAAGCAGTGACAGAGACATGTTATGAACTGACCACAACCCCCACTTCCCATTCACCTATGCCCCTGGGGAGAAATAGGTGGAAAATTAGGGCATGAAGTTAAGCCTCAGAGGAAGAGAGGTGTAAGGGGAAAGTTTTTTAAGATTTGTTTTTCTTTTCTCATTATCCTACTCTGACTAGATTGGTAATAAATTACATTAATCTTCCTCACATGTAGCCTGCTTTGCCCATGACAGTAACTGGTGAATGATCTCTCTCTGTCCTTAGCTTGACTCACGAGCCTTTCATTATATTTTTTCTGCCCTGTCCAGCTTAGGAAGGGAGTGATAGAGTGGCTTTGGTGGGCACTGGGTGTTTAGCCAGTCAACCCACCACACTGGACTAGCAACATTCCTCCCTTAATGACTATTTCTTATATGACAAATAATTATCTTTGTAGCTCACAAGAAAAAATTTAATTTTGGATATTAATTATTAGCTTTTAATGTCATTAAAATCTCATTGCCAATTCAAATTAAATAAATTAATTATTATTACTTGTGGAGCTGTTATTAAAAAGCAGAAGCAGTAAGAAAAATGGAAGAAGAAATAAAATATTAATTTTAGAATTTGTGAAATTAGTCAGGAAAAGACAAGGAAATGATCTCTTTTATATTTTTTAAATATCATGTTTTGCTTTATATTATGTATTCTGTTTCTGTGTCTCAATACTGGTTTTGTTCTAGTACTATATATTCTTTCTCATCTGTTGACATTTTGACTATACCTCCTCTGACATAGGAAAACAGATACTGTTTTCCATTTCTGGCCATGCTATGTTCAGTCATATCCCTGTCTCCTCCTTCCTGGGCATACGGAATTAATTATTGCATTGACTTAATCTCTTGCATTTTTCTGGTCTTGATGACTTAACTGCTGTTTACACGCACTCTTTAAGGTGTAGCGTAGATATTAGACGTAAAATATGTCTTACAGAAGAGTCTTTTTAAAGTCCATTCCTTATTGTGAGTTGCAAATCTCCTGTCCTCACACATGCCTTTAACATTTACTCTTTTTGGTACATATTTCACACAAGAAATGATGTAACTTACAAATATTCAAAAATACTACCAGAGAATGTTCAAGATGGAACAATATCAAGACTGGAAGATATAACTTCAAACAACTTCATATTTTTCTCTTGTGTTTGAAGCTTTCATGAAAACAGAAGGAAAAAAAATGCAGGTCTAGTCAACCTTATTGCAAAGATTTATTTTCAGAAAATGGTATGAATTTTTTTTCTCCTTCAATTCAGTTGAATGCAATAAGCAACTATCTTGATGAAGCTGCCACATTACAATAGGCCTCCTACCACTATGGAGTTTCATAAAATTACATAAATTTCTGACGATGTAAACTGTCTTGTTTACCATTTAAATGCCAGCTTATTGTTGGAAATATTTTTTTTAGACCTTACAAGAAGGAAAATTTCATAAAGAGAAGATAGAGCTGAATTTGGAAAGGTTTTTCATCCTGCTTACTTCGGATATGATGGACAAGTCTTTTTTGTAATGCATTTCCAGAATCTATTGGCAGATTTTATTAGGAAATTCTAAAATAAATAGAAATAAAATCTCATTAAGACTGAACTTAAACAAGTACACAAAATCAATCAATGAAACAGAAAGCAATTCAAGTATTTTTCAACACCTGAAAAAATTTCTGGCTTTAATGACAGAGAACTAAGTGTGTTATCTTTTGCTCTCGGATAATGTTTCATGTTGCTTTTGTCTCTTCCTTCCTACTTAGTTGACAGGTCTATAATTGCCCAATATGCCCTTTTAGAAATAAACTTTCAACTTCCTATAGCCCATTAAGCTTTTGATTTGTCCCTGATGGCATGCCCTTAATTTATCTTCTCCCCAGCTTTTCGTGCAGTGTCTCAACTCTCCTGTAATGACTATGGTAGTACCAACTCATTATCTACTCGTTTTGCCCATTCTTTGCTCATTATATTGTTTCTGTTTCCCCATAAATGTCCTTGGAATATTAGTTCTGTGTTTTCCCAGCAGAACATTTTTATGTGTGCAGCTGGTGAGCTTCCTTCAGAAAACCTCAAGCTTCCTCTCTGTTGCTGCACTACTCCAACAGTTTATTCCCTATTTTGACATGAAACAAGTACACACATAAAGGTACTCTGCTGGGGCTGCCTGCTGCCTCTCAACTGGAGATGTAAAAACCCAGCAGGAAAGGAACACCAGCTTCAAATTTCTTTTTGTTGCCCCCAACTGTGCAGGATGTTGCCATGCTGTTAAATCCAGCTGACTTTCTGGAAGATGCAAATTTACCAAGATCTGAGGGGGATGTGATCATCCAAGCTCCTGATGCAATGTTCCACAGGAAGTCATACCTGTTCTTACCACTTGCCAGTTGTCAGTCTCCTCTGGCTTCTTTCCAGCCCTTCTCACTTATTCTTGCTGACTATGACCAACACTAGGTACATTTTCTTTCTTTTGCTTTCAAAAATCCATTTGATTCCAATTTGTTCAGGTATTTTGCACAAAGGTGCCATATAATCTGCAAAAGTACTTCTCTTTTACCAGACCAGCTTTCTTGGGTAAATTTTTCATTCACATAAAATTGTCCTATCTATTTGTCATGGCTTATATTAAGCATTTTTCCCAGGACACATCTGTACATTAAAATTTTTTCTGTAGTTTCAGTTGGGTGTGGTACTTGCAGCTGTTGAAAGCCAGTATGCACTTTAATTTTTGTGAGGTTTTTTTTCTCATTAGGTGATTATTCATCCTATTATTTCTCCTCTAGTTCTTTCTATTTCTGACACCTCATTCTGAAAACACCTCTTGATGTAGCTTTGCACAACATTTCAAGATACCACATGTATAGTTTTTATTATTATTTAATAATTTTGAAACTGATTCAACATAGAACTTAAAACGGAATGGCGTAGAATGCCAATTCATACATCAACCACACCTCCATGGAGCAGAGAGTAAATGGAGTAAACAACAACAATGAGATTTATTAAATATGTTCTGATATTAGACAAATTTGGAAAACTCTCTAATCCCCCTTTCTCAAGGAGAAAGAGGAGTAAATTCGCTGAATCTTCATCCACTAATGTTTCTATTTGTTCTGTTGTGTAAGTGTGCATCAAATGGATCTTATTTTAATCTATTTTCTTCCATCCTTGATGTGGTTGGACTTTCTGTCTTTGATAAGGTATTCCAAAAATTGTTCTTTAGATAGTATAACTAAATTGAAAGGCCTGGGGAAAGGCTTTGCAGTGTTGATTGTAGGTATTATAAGCATAAGCATAAGAACTATGGCCAGCTTGCTCTTTGCAATAGGATATTTTATTTTGTGAGCCTAAATGACATAAGAATCATGTTGATGTCCATTTCACTAGCCTACCTATTCAACTGGAAAATAAACACAAATGTTCATAGTCCAAATACAATTTTTTCCTTGCTAAGAATCAGAGGGCTAACAAGAGTTCTTTGTCATAGCTGTGTCAGACTGAAAGTAGTTCATGCCTCAAACACTGATATAAAGTTTTGCTAATTATAAAGAAGCTACAACTGAAGAAGTTTCCCTGAAGAGTGGGACTTTGAACTGAAAGTCAAACTGTTGATTAGATAAAGGGAAATGCATTGTTCAGTCATCTCAGGCTGAGGGAAAGGTTTGCATCCACAAAAGGCCAAAGCCACCAGCTGCAGCTATCCCCGGCTGAGTTTGGGGTGGGGGAGAGCACAGCTCACAGAAGCCAGGTTTACACAGACTCCCCGCAACCGAGGGGGGAGGAGGAGGTTTTGGGTTCATGGTGCAACCTCTGGTGAGAGGCAATAAACACCCATCCTCCATTACACAAAGTGGCTCAGCTGTGGAACCCCCAGCCCCACAGGCCACATCCACGGGACTTTCACGTGAGAGGCTTGGCCCCACAGGACTGCACATGGTGCAACAGACCCAGAGTCTGCTGTGAGAGACTGACCCCCACCCCAGGGGGACATGCCTGGACATTGCTACCTGGCTCAAGGGCATATAAACCCATCAGATTCTGTGCTTTTGGGGGGAGACCTTCACCGCCAAGAAGACCAGCTGGAGAGGATCAATGAACATTGTTGGGATCCATGGAGTGGTGATATTTTCCTTATTCTGTCCCTGTCACTCATTCTGTCCCACCCACCTATTTTCTACTTATTTCTTTCGTTCTCTCTCTTTCTTATTTACCATCAAATAAAACCCTTACTATTGTCACTGGCATATGGTCTTGTTTGCACCTTAATTTGGGCAGAGGCATTTCTAAGAACCTTAAAACTGGATCACAACAAGCCGTAAGCAGTGACATTTTGTCTGCTGCTTTTATTTTAAAAAGACTTCCATTTGTAATTTTATTTTGTCTAAATTATAGACCTATGTTTTCAACAAAGTACTTGCAGGTGTCATATCACTGAATCAAAGATGGAATTAAGCAAGTTTAGTTCCTGCTTTGCCCACAGTAGTAGTGCAAACCTAGCAGACAGGAGTCAAGAGAGTGACATTTAGAAGACAGCAGATGGTGCAGAGGATCTTACAGCTGCACTGAACGTTCCCAGATCCTCCTTGGGAATTTGTTCTGTTTCCAATGGGGAGAATGTTCTTAGGACAACCAGGGGTGCATTGGGAATTTATTTAGTTCCTTAATTTCATTCAGAATATATTGAGGTCATGTGCTCTGAAACAGACCCAGACAGAGAATGAAAGCAGAGAAAGTGGGGATAATTGAGAAATTTTGGACAAAAGCCCAAAAAAGTGTATACTTTGACTGATCTGAAAACCCCCCAAAATTATCGACAAAACCTAAGAAAATTAAGGCAATTTTGAGCCATTTCATATAAAACCTGTCCTCAATTTAAATAAACTGTGTTGGGAAAGTACCCTAAACCACCACTGATGTGTTCTAATTTGACTGTTAATAAGACCTCTCCATCAGGTTGTGTTCTTCACTGAAGTGCTGAATTTGCCTTTCTGATTGGGAAGTGTGACAGCTGAATGCCTCCTTGCTATGTGCTGTCACTGGTACCTTTTCGTAAGCCCCATCTTGACCCAAATGTCATAGCTTAG
This sequence comes from Corvus hawaiiensis, assembly GCF_020740725.1. Classification (NCBI taxonomy): domain Eukaryota; kingdom Metazoa; phylum Chordata; class Aves; order Passeriformes; family Corvidae; genus Corvus; species Corvus hawaiiensis. The sequence continues at coordinate 11,684,195 of NC_063242.1, read as the reverse complement.
AGTTCACCTGTGTACTTGCCACAAAACAGTTCATTTCTGATTTCCTCACCTGGACAGATAGACATTTTTTGCTGTATTTATTATGCTACACATATTTCAAAGCTATACAACAACAACAAAAAAAACCCCCTACAAATGACAGTTTGCTTATCTGCAGAATCTTTACTTCTGATGACGATGGCACATTACTTTTTATACACTATATTTTCATATACTGACTACATGGTTTCTCTGGTCTTTCCAGATATTCAGAACTGTTTACAACTAAATAATGAGATTTTCTCTTTAAGATAAAAGATTATTGAGTCTGTGTGGATTTCAAAGGTCTACAGATTTAAAGTAACAATATTTTGGTGTGAGAACAAATAAAGATTCCAGTCATCAATTGAGCAAGAATTTTTTTTTAGGCTATGTAACAGATTGAAAAGGGAAATTACATCCTAAAGCATTGTTCTTTATTAGCAAGAAAGTTTTGGGTTGGGTTTTGATGGGCTTGTGTTTGTGTTGTCTTTCAAACTCCTCCTATTTGGTGACCAATCATGTCTCAGATTCATATTCTATTCTGAATTCAGTCTAAGTCCTCTATTAAAATTCATTTAATGTACACATTCAGCATGTTTCATAATGAGATCCCATCCAATAAAGAACAAAATGTATGACTGAAGTACTACTGTTGTGACAAAATGCTAAATTCATAATAAATGCCCTTTGCAATGTATCATTTCACTATTTCACACTCCAACAGCTTTAACCCAGTTGCCCGAATTTTATGTCAGATGCATCGGGATCTTTGTATGCTACTACTACACACTTCTAGAGGCAGTGAAAACCCTTTTTGACTTTGGTGACAATGGAAATTATCCTCTTGCAAACAGATTTTGTAGCCACTTGGAAAAACTCTGTAGCATTTTACAAATATTTCCTGTTAGCTAGACTAGGTAATGGTCATCAGATTTTTTTTTTTTTAATGCAGTTATTTCTGTCTTTTTTATTATTTGTGGTATAATTTTGTTTATGTCAAATTTTAGATGTTCAGTCTGTTTATCTGAAAGCAGCGTGTAAAAACTCACCTCAGAGACATCACATAAGGGTTAATTAATGCTTCTATTGTGCTTTGAAGTCTATAATGAAAGTCCCTGCAGGGGCTGGAATACTGTTATCGTTACTACCACTGTTACTATTTACAGTAATTCACACTATTTTTTCTCTTTGTCTCTAGTTCTTGATCCCTCTTACAAAACAAGCCTAAAAATCACACACCAGTGATGTGAGCAAGATATATATTTAGTAGCTTTACACCCTACTCATGTGGCTCTTCATCAGTTTGCCACAGGGAAACATCTGTTGCAACATGTCACCTCTCTTGGATCTTACCCTATACAAAGTTTTCTTGTTTTCTGTCTCCTTTATCCTCCAATAATACTCTTTATTTTCTCTGGTTCTTTATGATTTTATTTCTAATGCCTTGCATGCACTTCCTATAGTCACTTGCTCATTTTTATTAGGTTTTTCATTTTCTGTCATTTTGTCACTGTTTCACCAGCCATCTGGCCTGCTAATTTTCCTCTGACTTTTAGTACTTTCCTCATCATTGCCTCATGTACATTGGGAAGAAGTGATTACATCCTGCTGTCAAGTTTGGGGGTTTTTTTTGTTTTTTTTGTTTTTTTTTTTTTTGTCACCAAGATTGCATCTTTTTTTTCCTCTTGCTTAGCTTTTATTCATGTAGTTCTAGCCATCAGGAAGGAAACAACCAAGTTTTCATCATGAATTTTATAACTAAAAGAGGGGAAATTTAAAGCAGAAATTATAATAAAGGTTGCATTTTACCTCAACTAAAGTTAAAAGTCTACTTTGTAGAAATCAGCACCCCAGGAATTCCCTGGAAAGTAACTTTAATATTCAATAGAGGTAAACAGTGATTTTAGAGTATGATTTAGAAGATCCATTTCAGACATCAATACAAGCCTGAGCTAACTTCTCTCCACTAACTGTAGAAATTGTGTAGACTATTGGTTTAGCTGAAAAAACCTGCATTTGGCCTGATGAATCACATACTCGGACTCTGTGTTCAGCCGTGGATGCTAAATCTTATCCATGGCTGGTAGAGTGCTCAGTAACAAGTTAGGCCCAGAGTGCATAATATTTTTAAAATCAAGACATATGTTTTAGTAATCAGACTACATTACCATAGACTTACCATTACTTACTAGATTACCAAAATGTTCAGCCTTTCATAGTTTTTCAAGTTACTTATTTGTTTCAGAGATGGCAGCTACTTGGAAGGCCTCAGCTTTGGCTCACTCAGGCTTTGGCTTACTGAAGCACATTAGTCATGATTTCAAGAAAGCTGAAAAGACAGTTTCTGCTGATATTCTGTACTCCTGGAAATTAACCTGCAGCTACTTCAAAGTGATCTTCTGAATCTGAAGCAAGCAACATGTCAGTCTGCCCATAACCCTGTATGTCATTTGCTTTCATTGACAATGAGAACCCTGATTGACTTCCTGAGGCCATTTTGACATTTTCACACCAAAATAATGTGGTTCTATCTAATGTATTTCTAGCTATTGAAAGGTGATACCCTTGGTACTTTCTATTTTCTTAATGCAATCCATTTTAATTGCAGATTGTGATCTCATCTTTGAAGGAATTAGAAATTGGTGTAAATACATTTTTCCTATAAAGGTCAAAACCTACTGTATGATAGTTTGTGGCACAGGTGTCAGGTCAGGGACACAAGTCCTTAGGCTATTTCTGAGATAAATAAATACTAAACAGTTGGTGTGAAAGGGATGGAAAATGAGGAACTAGTGCTCCTTCATAGATGCAGCATCCTGTGCTGAACAACACTAAACATTAATTCTTGACAAAACTGGTTGCAGTATCTCACCTGGAATTATGGCTCGCAGCCATCTATGTTCATGCCAAGTGTCTAACCACATTTGCATGGCATAAAACAAAGAGATTGGGGTATTTTTTCCAGTTGGGTTTGGGGGTTTTTTGATAGTTATGAGTAAGCTCTGTTTATGCAGCAAGCCATTAGAATGTGTGGTTATGGCCCAGAGAACACATAATCATGGTACTGTGGTTGAGCCAGCAAAGCCTACTTAACAGACTGGTTTTCTTAGTCACTGTGTGGTGCTGACTGCAGTTGCACAACAGCCAGGTCAGAGATGTCACTTTTCCTTTTGTCATAGTTTACAATACCTTTCTTCTGCAGCATTGTAGCCCAATTTTTTAGGAAGTACTGACAGGAGTTTTGCTGTGAAACACCAGCAAAGTATTCTCAAGGTTTTTACCTTTTCTTTGGGATGCAGATTGATAGAGAGGTGAAGAGAGAAAAGTTCATCTAACCAGTAATGGCAACTCCTGTCCTATAGTAAATATGGGAGTACTTACTGTAGCTGAGGAAACCAAAACCAGCTTACTCAGCTGAGCATGGACTGTGTCTCATGAACAGGGTGCTTTGCTTCAAAATTAAAAAAGATTAAATAAGTGAGGAGCAGTAACCAGGTTCTTTCTTTAAGCATCTTTTCTTTCACTTTAAAATCCATCATACAGATTTGTTATTGATATCTGTGATTCCTGGGACAGAAAAAGATAGACACTACATGTTTAACTGAAGCAGATCTTGAGGAACAGGGACAGTGTGACTCAGGAGGCATTTGTGAGTTGGTTGAAGTTTTTTGGTCATATTACTAAAGCTGCTGTTCAGCATTTACCTTGGCATTAAAACTTTGTTCCTGATACATTGCTGTTGTTCGAATGCCACTATATAACAACCTGAACAACTAAGCTTGGTATTTGTCACAAGGATGTAGCTGACGTTCAAAACTTGTATTAGTGATTCTGAACTACATCTTGCATTGCTGCCACTGATGTTTGTGACAAGGCATGATACCATTCACTCCTAACTTCAAAATAATTGCCTCTAAAATGTGTTGCTACTACTCCAAATGTTCCTACAACTGTGTATGTGTATCATCTCACATGCCAGAGGCTGTTTGACTGCTTTCAGTTTATGTGATGATTAGCATTGTTTGATGAGACAGCTCTTTGCTGTTAATGTCTTTGAAGCTGGAATTGTTTTTACCTTGGAATTATCCCAGGACCAAGATAGATCCTCTAGTGAGTGCACTTTTTCACTGGCAATTTCCTTACTGCTCACTTCTTTTAAAGAAGTCAAAAAGCGATTTTCTTTTTGTGAAATGTCTCAATAGCTGATTCAATCACTACATTTAAATGAGACAGAAAAATATAAATAAATCAAACACTAATGTAAACCCAGGGGGCAAGAGTGGTATTCATAGCGTGAACAGAAACATCTTTGACACAGTAGGTGAGTTGTTAGAGGAGATTGCATTATATATACACTGAGAATGTCCATAATGTTTCCTTTATTCATATATTACCAGTTTCTGCAACACTGATGTTAGAACTAGGATTTATCCTGTGAAATTGCTGATTTTTATCAGTATTTGAAAATCATCTAGTACTGTTCACTTATTAATAAAAAATTAACAAGAATTAATTATGATAATATGCAATTTCTTTTTAGAATTTGAAAATATATTTGCTATCCACAGCTGTGAATAATTCAATGCAGTACTTTATGGACATATATTTTTTTAACTAGATATATATGACTCTGAAGTATATTTTTTCTTAAAGCATACATTTCTTCAAATGATAGACATATTTCTGTTAGGAAAATAATAAAAGTGCATATTAGATACTGCCAATGTAACTAAAGCATGTTACTCTCTATGTTGTCACCTTAATTCCACATCTCATTATATCCAAGTGTCTAAATTAGCTTGCCACCTCTGTATTTTTTTTGTATGATGGCATTTCTGTTGATCTTAGTACTGAGCAGAAACTGTGTCAGGAGAGAGTATCTCTAAGATAGCAGCTAAATTAACACTAAGTTAACTTTTTATGTAGTTTTCTACATCTTAGCAGGTCTGAATCTGAAAAAAGGAGATAAAAGGTTTGAAAAAAGGAGATAAAAATCTCAATTTTGGGGGATTCTGAGTTTTGTTTGTTTTCTTTTTCTTACAATTTGTTCTTGCTTTATTTTTCAGTAGAATTGGGGAAAGGAAATTGGAAAGGGAAAGGAGGGGAGCATGTGATGACTACATCAGCTGCCTGACTGGCGAGCCATCTGGACACATAGGGTGTCTCAGATGTCTTGGTCTCACAGTTGGCTGCAAACCCTTCCTTGAGTTGGAGGGAGGGAAATGCTGAAGCCTTTTGATAGTCAGGGGACATGTGGCTGAGGCCAGGATGAGGAATGTTTCGAGAGGACCTCATGGAAAGAGCTGTCAGAGCCCAGTCTCTGTGTGCAGAGAAGGTAGGACAGTTTGGCCTTTCTGACTTGCACCTATGAAAGCAGGATGTGTGATGACTAATACCTTCTAATACAAGATTAGCTACTTCACATGTTAAAATAAGTTTTCTGTGGCTGGATTACACTCAGTGAGTCTGGACTTGCCGTTTATATTAGGAAGTGTGATAAATGGAGATCAGAAAGAGGAGAAATATTACAGAACAGACAGGCACGTAATGCCTGATTGGTATGAGACCTTAACAAGGCTGGTGGCAAGTGGGCAGATGGACCACTGAAAGCCGGATGGCTGCTTTCATTAGGCTGGTGGCTGCTGAAGTCCTACATTATAACATAAGACATTCTCACTTTTAAAATCCTATTTTGTTGTTTCTGAATAATGACAAGGTGATCTGTGCCTCTGACTCACAGTCTACCTTTCTGATATGTCCTTTCTTTGGAAGTCTTTAAGCAAGGATGAATTATTCCCGCTGTCCTGCTTTTAAGGAAGGTCATATTTCTAAATATTTTTCCTCTTTGAAGATTAGGATCATATGAGTCACATAAAGAATAAAAAAATGATAAATACTGCTCATGTTAAGATGCAGATTTGTCAGCAATTTGAATATGAATGATGAAATAGGATGGCCATATCCAATAATACTGTTTCTTGCCAGAGTTTAAACAGTATGTAGGATCTTGATAAAATGATGTAATTGTTAATAAGTTCTGCTAACTATTGACATGAAATAGGTTTTTGAACTAGGTTGCAATACTGTCATGTCTGACCTTAATTCTGAATGACCTAAAAATATCACTCAGTATAATTTTCTAACATTAAGCATCAATTCTGCAAATAAAATATGAATATCTCTTGCACAACTTCTCCATTGGTTTTCTTAACTACACTTTTACTTCTGCAGAAATTTTGTTCTAGCATTTCAATGCCTGCTGAAGCAGCTATATGATTTTAATTCAATTTCACTGTAGTTTTTCTATTTTTAAGTATAGTTTAGTAGCCTGAGAATAATGTGACTATACCAGCAAAAGAATCAGAACACTTCTATCCTGTGTGAAAGAAAATAATTTTTTCTTGCGTCTCTATAATTGCATTTTCATTTTCAGGCTCATCTCCCTGGTTAATAACCAAAATATTGATTCTCAAAGAAAAGTAGTTTAAAAACACAGTAAAAATACTTTTGGATAAAAACATAAAATGGGATGTGTCATGAAACTTTGGAAGACATATTCTTCTAAGACAGAAGTTCATCTATTTTTAGATGTCACGAAATGATATTTAAGATTTGCGTTTTAGCAAGGTGCCTTGGGGCCTTTCATTTCATCAAAAGGCAGTTTAGCTGCTATTATTGTTTTTTCATTTTATGGCCTTTTTTTTTTTTTTGGAAAAATCACCTTGAAATTAGTTTGGCTAAATAATTTAAAACACAATTATATTTTTTAGTGTAGAAGCAAAATTTGGTGGAAAAAATAGTACTATGTTTATGTAGTTGTCCAATCCTTCTACTTACAGGTGGATCTCTTGTAGTTAGGATAATTATGCCTATAGTTGTGCTGTCCAAAGCTTACCTCAACAATACTCTTACAGTCACTTATAAATTTGTCATCTCTATTAGTAAGGTTGTCATTTTCCACACTGAGCATTTGTTGGTAATTTAAAAAAGCAGTGATTCAATGTAACAATTTATGTCTTTTTATGCACAGCAACAAAAGCATACAAATACTTTGCAACCACTTCATGAGCTTCACTTTGCTATTTTAATGTCCTTTTATATTCTTTCATGTATTATCTGTCTTCTTCTTTTCCTTTTGTTATGTGAAAGCATAAGAAGTACAGTAGCTTTTACTTTTTTCAACTCTCTTCCTTTTACCAGTGTTTGATATACATTAATCCAAATGTGTAATGGTAATAATGGTATCACATGCCAACGTGGAACCCACATCCAGATCCTTACACATAAAACCCTCAGGTTTGTGAAGGCACTTGGAATCACAATAATTTTTGATACTTAAAGCCCAAATGAAAATATAATTTTTATAATTTCTTTATAATTTTCTTAATTATTTATATCTTTTGTGTTCCACAATATTGCCTTGGTTCTTGGGCTATTTATTTGGGCAGAAGTCTGAACTAACAGCCCTAAAACTGAATGATTTATTTTAGCTCCAATAAGGACAACCTGCTTTTTAATGTGTCAAGACTTTAGTGTTCCTTTTACTTGAAATGGGATTAATTACACCTAGGTACAATAGATAAAAGCCTAACACATAATAAACATTGAGTGTAACCAGTCCCCTCAGCATCCTTAATGCCTGATTCACAACTATTTTTTGCCGTCAGTTGTGTTTGGACTTTCAATCTGAAGAGTAAGCAAAGGGTGTACCATCAGAGAGATGTTCTGATATTAGAATGTCTACTAGAAAAGAATGCTGAGATGAACGTGTTTTCTACATTCTATAGTAACTTTATGGCTAGCTAAACTTTTTGTTGTCTCTTTCTATAGTTCAATGGTCTTACTGCTGATTTCTGTCTCTTTTTAAAACTCTGATATATTCAATGTATTGCAAATCTGCCTGGATTTCATGCTGTACTCTATGCTTTCTGAAGTATCCAGACAATAGGCAAAATTTCTTTTTTTTTCCCCTTTGCCCCGTGATACTGTGCTAAATGTGCCTACTCAGCTGCTTTTATTTTCCCCATCATCAAATCAGCTCAGGATATTTGTGGCTCAGTTATTCCTGTCAAGCCCAGAATCAGGCTGGAGACGGTACAGTCTCAGCACCCCAAAAAGAATAGTAGAAGAAATATACTCTTAGGACACAGTCTTCCAGAGGTCAGGGATAGAAAGAGTGAAGGTAAAAGAAAAACTACTAAAAAATATATATATTAAAAAAAAATTATGTGACAGAAATAATAATTTCTACCAAAAAAGCTAATCTCATTTCAGTTATTCTCAGTGGTGCTCTAAATTACCAACAAGTCCGTAAAACATATTGTTAGTTTGACTAAGGATAGTTCCAAGGTTCATATTTGCTGGAGAAAAAAAATTACATTCAAAATTTTAAGTAAATGCTTGGGTTGTTATTTGCTGCTATCTTCATGTCGTGGTTTAAACCCAGCTGGAAATTGAGCCCCACACAACCCCTTCTCAAGCTGCTCACTCAACCCCTTCTTCTCCCCAAGTCTGGTGGAATGGGCAGGAGGATCAGTACAACTTGTAGGTTGAGGTAAGAACAGTTTAATAAGGAAAAATAAAGTACAAGTATAGTAATAATGGTAAATTATAATAATGACAGTAATGAGGTAAAAAACAAGTGAGGCACATTACAAGCGCTCACCACATGCTGACCAGTGCCAGACCCTCCATCTGAAATCCAGATTTATCCCCCTTCCCCAATTTATATGCTGGGAATGAGGTTCACTGCTGGGTAATATCCTTTTGGTCAGTTCGGGTCACCTGTCCCACCTATGCTCCCTCCCAGTTTCTTTTGTGTTCCGCTTCACTGGCAGAGCACGAGAAGAGTTAAGTAAATCCTTCACTTAGGATAAACACAACTTAGCAAACAACCAAAACATCAATGTATTATCAACAGCATTCTCATTCTGAATCCAAAGCACAGCCCTGTAACAGCTACCAAGAAATTAACTCTATCCCAGCTGAAGCCAGGGCACTTCGTTACCATCATATTTAAGATGTCTGTACAAGACTCCTGTATCCTCTGTAGCCATGACTAATGTAAAATTGTTTGATACACCTCCTTGAGATATACTATCAATTTCTCAAATTTTACCTTAGTCAGTCAACTTCAAGGCTTTCTCAACCATTTCTATATCAAGAAATGCTGTGTCAAGATGCATTGAATGTCATTTTTTTATTAGCACTGGAAGTGAAATTATGACAGAAATGAGCATGCTCTGTGAACAGTGTTAACAACAAGAAGGTCCAACTCATTTAATTAGTTACTATTTCCCTAAAGCTTTGAATGTGTGAAATGTTCTATAAGCAGTGAAATATTTTATTATCACTTTACTCAAGGTCCTAGCTAGGCGTAATGAGGGAAATTTGGATTTTCTCATAGGAAATTGGACCAAAAAATTGCTGTCAACCAGGAATCCTGGGAATTGAGCAGCTAAAGGGATTAGAAAAACCCTGAGTGCAACAACTTTTACTGTGGAATTAAAGCTTTATTTTTAATAGACTTTGGCTCTAAATTCATTAAAACTGTTAATACAAGAAACAATTAAGAGCCAGCAGAAGGAATTGGGCAAACAAAGACATTAATCAAGGGTTCTTCAAAATGAAAAATCTCTTTAGAAGTTATACAGAATATCATATATTGTCAAAGTGAAACCCCAAATTGTTCTCAAATGTACTGCAGAATAACAAATGTCCAGATGGAAGAAGACTTGAAGTACTGCATTCATTAGGGCTAGTAACTCATGCATTCTTTTGAGATATACTAAGCTATGTTGGATCACAGTGCTCATTACTGTGTAAACTGAGTCTCTGAGAATATACACACATAATCGTAACTATAAGCCTGGCTAAATATTGAAAAACTTAAGCCTATCATTACATTTCCTCCTTTGAAAATACAAAAGTGAAATGTTGTAAAAAGTAACACATCTTCCATCTTTTCCCCTTCTGATGAAGATTTTTTTATGAATAATTCACAATATTTTCCACAGAGACAGAGAATGGGAATCACTGATGGGATTGTAACTCTGTACATTTCCTTTCTGTAGTCAGCTTGGGACACTGAAGCAGAGCAATGATTTTAACTTAGGTTCCCCTTTTGTATCATAGATATTAAGCAAATCCCTTCTACTCAATATTCCAGGTTGTATTCTTGACTTGGGAAAAAGTATTCTGAAATTTCAGTTTGGCTGTACTAAACAATGCCCTTATGCCATTTTACAGCATCACTGAGACTCAATCACTGAATCATTTTAGCCATTTTTTCTTGTAGAAATGCAATGCTTTGTGAACTTTAGCTTTATACTTCAGTGTTTTTATTACTAAATAAGGAAATTATGAAATGTTCTTATTCTTCTATTCCTTTTTTTTCCCCTTCCTTGTATGGCAATTTCTAGTAACATTGCTATTCTCTTTTTTTATAATGCTGTTGAATTACTTCTCTCTAATCTTAAGGAGCTCCTGAATGATAATTCTAAACGAATCCCCAACCTAGGAAGGAAGCAAGGGCTGTATTTTTCAGTATTAGTTATACATTATATCACTATGCTTTTCTTTTTTTTACATTTTCACATAAAAATAGTACACCTTCCAAAAATACATCAAAATTATCTTTATTGCTTTCAACTCTCCCAGTAGATATGCATTGTGAAGATCAAAGAAAGAATCATAAATAAGCTACAGTTACATGATTAATGCTATCACAGATGCTGAAAGAAAAAAAAGACTAATTTGTCATTTTAGCTTATCTTCAGGAATGCTGACTTGATTTGATTGTTGTAACCTCAATAATTCGCCAGGAGATTAAGCCCAAGATTCTGATGTTATATCTGAAAATGGGAATGATCCTTCTCATTCATTATGCATCTTGAAAAAATGAACCCTTTGTCTATTTTTCTGCCAACACAGCTTTGTAGTTCATTGTGCACTTATTAGTGTTTTGTTTTGCTGTTTATTGTGTCACATTGCTGCTTTCCCTAGCAACCCTCACCAAGCTTAAAGGATTTTAATGTAGGAATTTATTTGCAAGGCTCAGCTAAATCCTTTCCACTTTTAATTTAAGCTTATTTTACTGTAATTTTAAATTAAAATAAATTAAAAATGCAGCAGTCTATTTTTCAAGAATATGTTATGTTATTTTGTGGTCAACAGGTGAGATAGATTGCCTGGAGAGTTACTGATCGTATTTGGGAAAGGAAGAGTCAATAGACTGTATAAATAGCCAAGGGGAAGTGATGGATCCTATAGTTACGACAGTGAGGAACAGGGGTACTCTAGTCTAAGCAGACAAACTGCAGGGTTGAAGTGAGGTGCACAGACCTTTATACTTGTGATCTGTCTTCTTTAGTTGTTTTAATTTTGCTCTACTGTAAAATAAAAATAAAAGTTGAGCATCTTGTTTTCAAATTCACTTATTTATTTTCTTAATTTCAAAAGCTTCCCAGTCTTTCGAAAAGAGTTGTTTATAAAAGGAAAAATCTGGACTGAATTTCCTTAAAGTAATTTCCAGTGCAGTGACATTTCAGACATCAAGGTAATGGAAGACTCCTTTTATCTGTGGGAAGACCTGAAAGCCCCAAATAAAAGTAGCTGAAAAGAGACAAGGGAATGCCATAGGAGGATGACTGGTAAATTGAGCATAAGTGGGGCATGTGCCAGTGAAGTCAAAGGGTGTAATGTAAAGTGCAACTGTTGCCTTAATCATCATAGGATTTAATTTTTGGTTGTTGTTTTTCTCCATGTCATGCAGTGCCAGATGAAGTGTATCAATTCCAGTTATATGGAATGACATTTGGAACACATAAGGCCTTGCAGCAGGGCAATATGGGTAAGGGATCTCACACAAAAACTCACTTTCTCAATCATCAATATAACAAACGTGGAAATTATTTTATCTCTAAAAATGCCACTTAATGCTGGTCCTCTCTCAAGTCTTTTGCTTGTGACTACAAGTGATGGCAAAATGGAATAGAGTTCTTTCAAAATATTTGTTTTTAAAGTCAGGATTAGTATTTTCCAAGAATTTCCCAAAATGTACTTTGAAATAATAAGTGAATAAATATAAAAATAAATATATTTAAATACAAATAGGAATCTTGGAGCTATGTTTAATTAATCTGAAGATAACTGAGGAACTACATAGGAAAGCCAAGACATAGTATATCAAAATTATTAGCAAATAAATCTCATGATTAAATTTATCAAAATCTGGAAAGGTTCTATACTGAGCAAAAACTAAAATGGGACAATCATTATCAATACTAGCTGACTATACTCAGTTTTTACAAGGGCAGTGTTACAGATAAAAACTGAAAACTGTATGAACAGATGATTATTATTCTGAATATGAAATAAACATTGGAAAAACAATTTTCAAAGGCCATTGCTCAATTACTTTATTGATTAGGATTAAGAAGACTAAATGATCAACAACCCATTGTATACTGTGAAAACTCTGGCTGTTGAAACATTTAGGAAAAGAGGACAGCTCAAACATATGATTTTAAACACTGATATTTATACCTCAGTTCAACTTAATTACAATTTGTAGCCCTATAGAATTATCTAATCACCATCTGCTCCTCCAAAAGCAGTAAAAAATGATGAAGATACCATACAAATAAACTGCTCCTTAATAATATCCATTTGGAACTCCTTAAAGAGAAAGCACCAGAAATAGAATAAGAATGAACTAAAAAAACTCACAAAAATACTAGGTTTGAATCAGAAGAAAAATCATTACTGAGCAATTACTTATTAAAACAGTTAATTACAATAAATAGAAGAAGAAAATTCTCTACATTTTATTAAATGGTCTTGGTCATAAACAAATGCACATGTATGAACTAGAAACAGTGGATACAGACTGCTACTTTCATGGCTAGATATAGGTTTAACAAAAGAAGAAAATCTGACAGCTAATAATGCTACAGATTTGTCTTTGAGAAGGAAGAGAGACACTAATGATGGAAACCTAGAAAGGATGTGTAGGGAAACAAGAAAGGTGAAGAATGAAATATGTGGATAATGGATTTTATTACAACTGTCCATAAACTCTGGAGACTCCATAAGGACTTTTTGATGGGACTTTCTTATTTCTGACATGGACATCTATCATCTGTTATGTACTGTCTATTTGCTGTGGATGAGCTTCTGTTTAGCCTAGCTGACCCCAGAGCAACATTTATTGGTTTACTATTCAAGTTTCTTTTTATAAATTGTCTGATTGGTTCAGTTGATAGAAATATTGATGTATCTCTTGATTTTGGATAGAAGTTTGGGAATCTTAGGCATATCTTTGAAGATTTTTTGTTCCTTTTTTGGAATACAATGTTTTTGGAGAGGGATGGGATGGTGAGGTCTGGGTTTGTTTGGGGGGTTTTGACAGCTTAACTACTTTTTGTTCCTTTTGGAGTTTCAATTTACAACACTTTAGTGATATTAGTACCCTATCTGATCTTCCAAATAAATACCTGAAATAGTGGAAATTGATTTAGAAACAAAATGCAATGATCTCATGAATGCAGGACCTTTTTTCCTTGTATTTTAAAGACAGAGGTCTCTCTAGGAAGGATCTGTACTTGTCAGTACTTAGAGCATGCAGTTAAAATGTCTCAAAAAAACTGTCCCCACAAGATAAACTACCATGACAGGCACAGATGGCAAACAGGAAGGCATTAATTTCAGGCCTTAACAGAGGGGAAAAGCTTGGAATTATCACACTGGGCAAGATTCTGCTGTGCAGACTGGGAAAAGCACAGAGGCAACAACGAATGCCAGGCCTGGTGAGGCAGATCTGGGTAACCTATTTGGACAAAAACTCCCACCATAGCAAACGGTGGGAAAGGAAGCAACTGATTGCACAGATGCTATTCCAAGTTGTAGAAACGACATGGACACCTCTGGATAGCTGGGGCTTGCACTGTATAAAAGTGGTACCTCCAGAAGAACACTCTGGGGACCCCTACCACTGAGCGGACCAGAAGAGGAAGGGCCAGCAGGATGCTGCAGGAAAAAAAGACACTCTTCCAGTGGAACTTACATTCTTTATACACAAGCAAGTAGGAATAATAGTTTTAATGGATTGTTCATTATATTAATTAAGTGCACAACCCCTTAAAATATGCAAGGAACAGCCTAAAGATATACCTGTGAATGCTCAGGGTACCTGCAGACTAAAATTTTAGCCATCATCTTTCTTCTAATGTGCATGTAAGTTCTATTCCCAGTAATTCCAGTTGCATATGCGTGGTGGTCATTGTGATCTGAATAATTACGAACAAAAAGCATGAATACAAGAAAAAGGTGACCTTGAACATGGTGTAATGAATGCATGTGTAAAGACTCCACTGCACATTAAGACACAAGTTATAGCCACCATTGTTTCTTTGTCAGTCTTTATTCGGAGTTATGTCTACAAGTAAGCTGCACTAAAATATTCAAGAGGAAGAAAGAGAGATTTACTATTTGGGCTCCATATATTTAATATATACTGTATTAGACTTCCTACAATGTCCAATTCATTTATTGATGGGAAATTATCCTTGCCAACCTTGTTATACTTCCCCAAGAAATTTGATTTCTACTACTGCTGAAGGCACACTTAAAATAAGTGTACTAAATTGGGCTTTTATTAACTCTTTTGGAGTTTAATCCCATCTAGAGACAAGCTCTTTCGCAGTTCTTTGGATAACCTTCCTTTAAAGTCTTTGCAGATTTTCAGAGTGATGCTCTCAGTGTGGTACCTGGCCCCACAGCTCTTCCAAGGACACACCAGAGAATATGACACAGAAGGCACTTGGAAGCAAAAATAAAAAAGAAGAAAAATATTGTAGTGGAAGGTTGTAGATAGGAAATAGAATGGGTTTATAAGATGCTACATGTCTTCTGAGCTTTTCCACCATGTCTCTGTAAAACACTTCTGAAGCTATATGAGAACTTCTATTACAGACTGCCACAGGAGTATCACCTGCACGCTCTGAGATAATTTGGCTTGCATCTGCTGTGTGCAAGGATGTCACTCCACAAAACCAAGGAGAAAAGCCAGTGCTCCATTTCCAGAATGACAGTGGAACAAAGGAGTGTGAACCTGAGTTTTTTCTAGATAAACCTTGAAATTTTTACAGTGTTACTAAACATTAGTGCAAGTGTTGTGGTTCTCACCAGAGTTCTGGAAATCAATCTACACAGGATTTTGCCCCAGGCAAGCCCCAGAGTGGCCAGATGACTGGAAGCCCCGACCTGTGTGGGGTTGATTATGGGAGGCGGGAGCACATAAAACCCACTTCCCTGAGATGCACATGGTCACGTCCCTATTGTCCTTGGATTTTATGGCAGCTGAGACCATGCTAGGATCCAAGGATGCAGCTATTTCTTGATTTTCTCTCTTTATCCCCTTTTCTACTCCTAATTTCCTCCTCTTGATATATGGGTAACTTAAGGATGGATGGGGAGAGTTGGGTAAGTTGATGCTCTCTTAAAAGATTTCTTTTGATTGAGTGTTGTTTTAACTTTTGCCCAATTCCTGATCTTCTAAAACTTGGCAGTGAAGTTTGGGTTTTAACCTTCTGGGAAATTTTGTCAGGTTCTCCTTTGTGCTCACCTCAGGGAAAAGTAGCACCTTAAGCCCATTTTAAATAAACTTGCTGAGCAAAGGCTGTGTCTCAACACTTGAGCCGTAGAAGAAAATGTGCAGAGATTTTTCAGGGGGGGACCATGCAGCAGTAATCACTACAAGTACAGGATTTTTGAAGGACTGTACAAGATCACTTCCTCCAAGTTCTTCCATTACCCAGCAAACTTTACTTGCTCAGACACTCTGATGTTATGCTTCATCACACATAACTCACCCTCTCTGTTCAGTGCTGTGAAAACATTATTCTGCAGCCATGCAACACAACCACTGTCTTATTTTATGTGTTTTGAATAGGATACACACAAGGTAATACTGGAATAGAAGGACATTCTATAGGGTTCAGTGGAGACTTGGTACCAAGTGTTGTATATTGTGGATGATGCCAGTCTATGCCACTTGGCTTAGGATCAGAGAATAATTCCAGGCTTGTTGCTTTTAGTGAATACCTATAGTCTATAAGGTTTATAAATGCAACAGTGTTAAAGGATTTCATAGCACATGTAAAATTCAATATTTTATTATCTTAAATGAAATATTATATCTCATAAAAAATTAAACTATTCACCTCTAGCATTTTGAATGATTGGCTGATACTATCACATACTCATGGAGCTGTGAAGGGAATGTAGGGAATGAAACAGAGTAAAAGGCTTTAAATAAGAGAAGCATTAGCCTCAGACAATCTTCTAATAATGCATTTGCCCTGGATGAATGATGTAAGGCAAATCTATTACAGCTGTGAAGAGAAACAAGAACATGATGACTTAAAGGAGCTACCTGAAAAGAGTTTTTTCCATGAAATTTGAATCTCTGGCTCCATGTACTTACTTATTGATAATATTTACAGCAGATTTCCAGTACCTTTTGAAATTAATGTTTTTATGTTAAATGTTCAATATATGTTCAATATGCATAACATGGTTATTTTAAAAGGTTATTCTAAATTCCATGTATCCTACCTTATGCTATTCATTATTTTGCCATTTGGTAGTTGTTTATTAAGTCCTCCATGTCTAAGCATAAAAAATACAGAGAAAATAGGATAAAATATGATAATATGCAGTAAAGAAATACACAAAGAATCCTTTACAGGAATAGTAAAGGAAAGATCCTTTACTCTTCTTACACTTAACATATAAATACACATGCATATGCCATAAAAGCTAAAAGCTGGTTCTGAAAATTCATTGTGGGTTTACCAGCTAGTATATTTATTTAAAAATAAGTGTGTTATTTTTAAAAGGCTGTGGAGATACTGCCAACTTCTATGTAATCACCTATCACGATTGTGGCAGCCCAGGAGGTGGAAGACCAGCTTCTTTGTCATGCTTGTACAGAGGCATTAGGAATTTCATCATGGCAAGAGAGCTTGCTATTCACCAAACTGCAGAGCATTTTATGTAGGGACTTTCTTTTAATGTGTTTCTCTGTATTGTTAAACTGTGACAAAGGTTTTCATGCTTTTGAATGAAAAATATTTATAGACTGAAAATTGTTGCTTGGTAAGTCAACTATGCAACCTTATTCAAAGTGAAAAGAAATGTCAAACACTTAGTATTTCCTCCTAAGAAAGAGCTTCATTTTTAATGTAGCACTAAGAAAAAGTAAAATTGAAAATTTTAACAGAGAATGAGCTAGAAGACTACAATTACATGGGAGACACTGTTTGCATTCTAGGCATTTTTTAGAAAAGGCCCAACATGATAACTGCTACAACAGATTTCAGGAAAAAAGGGTTGTTAAAAAAAACAAAAAAACCAAACCTAATAAATAAATACGTAAAAAATCCAACTAAAGCAGCAAAAATAAAATATCCTGTCAGAAGACAATGATGAGGTTGTTTGTCATGGATGTATCATAGATGAGAAATACAATGCACTAGCTTCATGTGGATAAAACTACATATATAACCAAGTACAGTACATTTTTCCTTACACTCTATAGCTGTGTGTTATCACTGGATCATTATTTATTACCAGCCATAATGACCATGTTCCATCCACAGACTTCAAATATTGGCATTGAAATAGGGGCTGTTGTTTGGTTTTGCTTCTCTGATCTGGTTAATCACTTGCTTGTACATATTTATAGGCAGAATTGTTTTCCTATGGAGAGTTATGCAGGAGATGTTGTGCCACCCAGTCAGGCTCACATAAGAAGCCCTAATACAGTGCTACTTCTGCTGAATTCTAGCTCCTTCCAAGGCCCCAGTTCACTCAAGTGCCTTGCTGCCTCCAGTTCCTATTTATGGCACTCTCATTTTTATTGTTTTAAGTCAGTTTGAGGTTAAGCACATGCTTAGAAATCTGGCTCAGTTGAGATCTGAGTAACTGACCTGAAATTGCACATTTTACGTGGTATAAATAAGAAATTTGCAATCAGTATAGCAACATCTGCCACACTTGGCAATAACAAACTCAGTAGGAACACATTCAGGAGAGGATGATGGCAACAGAGCAATTGCTGAATTTTTTTTTTTTTTTTTTAATCAAGCTAAATCCAGTGGTTTTGTCACTGGGACAGTAGTGCTCCTTTACCAACCACCAGGTTACTACTAGATGTAGTTCTACATAAATTCTGAACAGAAACTTCTAAATAAATTAACATTTTCAAGTGTCACAGATGAAAGCACTTACAATTATTCAGAATATAGGGTTTAATGTGATTTTGAAATCTAGTTTTCTGTGTGAAACACACTAAAACATGTATTGCATTTTTTGATGAATTGCTGACTTTCTGGCGGGGGAAGACATGCAGACAATCAATGTGATTGGTAATGCAAGCTTCGTTTATTAGCAATACAGAGACACTTATATAGTGTGAAAGTACATGCTTATCAGTTCTTTAATTAGTTTAAACTTACAAAAGCACATTCTTACTTCTACATAATTGGGTTAGATAAAAGACTACATTTGGCAAGCTTCTATTATTTATGTTTTGTCTTGAGAGATCAAAGATTTTCCTCCCTTCTCATGGTCAGTACATTTTATCAGCACAGGACTGTACCTCCTTAAAACTCCCTTTTGGTTCTCAGGCCTGTTTCTCACGCAGGCATTTTCTCATGGAGGCTTTTTCTCATGCAGGCCTTTGCTTGCAGGCCTTTGCTTTGTATATTTCTTTTATTGATTTGTCTTTATCAATGATCCATGTCCCTGATCCTCTAACCATTCTCCAACAATGAATAATTAAGCAAAGAGTTCGGTTAAAGTAACAAAACCATACTAATGCAAAGTTTAATGGAAAATTTAGCCTTGACCATCCTTTCCCCTCTTGCTCCCACTAAACACCTCCCACCACTCCTTCACATTTCAGTTCAAAACATGTTTTTCAAATTATATTGATGTAGAAAGAAAAGTCAAAGGATGCAAACACAGGCAAATCAGCTAACTGTTGTACTGTATGGTGCCACAGCCAGGGATTCAACTATTTAGACCATGGGACTCGCTTTGAGAAACTTACTCCTCTGGGGGCTGATAGAGTCTGCCTGTGAGAGAAGGGGAAGAACATCCTCAGTAATCGGCTTGCCTAGCTGCTGAAGAGGACTTTAGTTACTGAAAGAGGGGAACTTCGATCCATCCCAATCCTACCACTTTGATGGCAGTGGCAATGGGACAAGCCCAGAGCCTGGAGATGGAATTCCAGACACTCCAATCAGTAAGCCAGCTTCACTGAGGGTGCAATTTAAATGCCTCTATTTTAGCATATTACATCTTTGTTTACAATCTGGAGACATGGATGTGATAGATGGACCACTTGGTGGATAAAAAAAATGTGGCTGGATGGTCAAACTCACAAGTTGCATTCCAAGTCCAAGCGGAAGTCAGTGACAAATGGTGTTTCTTTAAGGTTAATGTTGGAACTGGCACCGTTTAATATATTTGTTGGTGACACAGACAGTGGGATTGAGTGCATCCTCAGCAAGTTTGCTGGTAACACAAAGCTGTGTGGTGCTGCCAGCATGCTGGAGTGAAGGGATGTCATATACAGGGATCATGACACAGGAGGGCCTGTGTGAACCTCATGGAGTTCAACAAGGCCAAGTTCAAGGTCCAGCACATTATTTGGGGAAATCCCAAGCACAGGTATAAGCTGGGAAGAGAATGGATTGACAGACTTCCTGAGAAGAAGGACTTGAAGGCGTTGGTTGATGAGAAACTCAACAGGAGCTGGCAATTTGCACACAGAGCCCAGAAAGCCAATTGTCTCCTAGGCATCAAAAGAATGGTGGGCATCAGGGCGAGGGAGGGGATTCTGTCCCTCTGCTCTGCTCTCATGAGATTCCATCTAGAGTACTGCATTCAGCTCTGGGGCCCCCAACAGAGGAAGAACATGGACCAGCTGAAGTGAGTCCAGAGGAGGGACAGGAAGCTGACTGGAGGAGTGGAGCACATCTCCTATGAAGACAGTCTGAGAGCACATCTCCTATGAAGACAGTCTGAGAGAGTTGATATTGTCCAGCCTGGAGAAGACAAAGCTTTGGGAACACCTTATAGCAGTCTTCTATCTCCTAAAGGGGACCTACAAGACAGCCGGAAAAGGACTTTTGACAAGAGCATGTAGTGGTAGTATAAGGGGGAATGGCTTTAAACTGAAAGAGAGTAGGTTTAGATTTTTATAAAAACTAAATTCTTTACCATGAGGGTGGTGAGACACTGGAATATGATGACCAGATAAGTTGTGCATGTACCATCCCTGGAAATTTTCAAGACCAGGCTGAATGGGACTCTGAAAAAGCTGGTGTAGTAGAAGGTGTTCCTGCCCATGGCAGGAGGGTTGGAACTTGAATGACTTTTAAGTTCCTTTCAAACCCAACCTCTTCTATGATTCTATGAATTTAAATAAAGGGGTTTTGATAAAGTGAGAGCCAGAGTTCTTAAATTAGGTTTCAGCAATAGAATCATTTCAGACTGAATTGACATTTCATTGTTACATCAGTCTTTTTTCTGTCATGTTGGAACTGAAAAGGTTAATGAGAACCTGAAATTTGCAGTAGAAAGTTCCTTGATAGATTGATTTTTTTTTCTTCTTCAAGAGGCCATGTGCTGCCTAGCAGGGTCTGTGTTTCTTAAGAACACTTGTTGAAGCTGTCTACCTATGAAGCACATTTACCAAGGCGGTACCAGCATCAATCACAACTACATGCAGAGTGCTCTTAACTCTGTAGAGATGTGTAGTAGCAGCAGGGTCTCTTGCCTGCTGCTCACCACCTACAGTCTGCCAGTCCCATTTGTCTTCAAGGGATCACATTGGTAATTCCACATGAAGAAAGGTAATTTGGTTGGAGATTACCCTCAAAAGTGGCAGACCAGGCTTCCTCCTTGACAAATGCTGAATGATTAATACGGTGGGTTAACAAGGAGGGACTAAGACAGTGAAAAATATATACACATAAAACTTCAAAAAAACAGAGACAGTATAAGATCTTTTTATGACCAATTTAGATAGAATTGAAACTGTTGGTTACATGAAGTGCCATATTTTTGTCTAACTTTACAGACCATATTCAAGAATATGAATTAAATACCAGTGATGCATGTAATGCTTCTACGTAAAGCTAAGCAGTATGAGAAAACTAATATCTTATTTTAAACAGTAATCTCATAGTGAATTAGGATGTAAAGTAAACTTTTGAGGGTATGAGAACTGCATTCAGAAGTCTCCATTCTACCAAACTCCTTCAAGTTTGTTCAAACAATGGCATAGCTGTACAAATAGGGCACCATCAAACAGGTCCAGTGTAGAAACACCTGGATTTTAAAGTCTAAGTTTTCTCACATTTTAACACATATCAGCTATAATATTTTGGAACTTGACAATTAGAATTACTTCAAAGCAAGAGCATTAGCTCAGTTTCGTGTTGAGAAAATGACTAAAGTTTTTACACTATTTTCACTGCAATCGTTGGTAAATAAGCATTTTTCCTGGCCAGCTGAGGTTTGGTTGGCTGTTTTTTTCCACTTTCTTGATCAAAGCCAAAGAAATCTCTCTTCAGTCATTATTGATTACTCAGTCAGATGAGTGACCAATGGCAGTGATTAGATGAAAGAGGTATTAACTAAACCGACCACCACCTGATTTGAAAATAGCTGTTTGATTATTCTTCTATGACAGTCTATGGTGCTCAGGTTTCATCAGGATAAACCTTAAATAATCTTTATTTTAAACACACACACATATGTATAAATGACATGTATCTTTTTATGGATTGATGTTACATCTGGCTATTCTATTTCCAGCTTTCAGTGTTGGGGGCAGAAATTTGCAACTTGCTTGGACAATCAAAGAGATTACAGTAAAGTCAACAGCTATCCAAGTCAGTCTAATATACATGTCTTAATTCATCTTGTGGATAAATGCTTGCAGGATCAAGGCCTAAATTGTATCTTGCTTTATGTTCATGTTCTTTATGTTAATGCAGGCTCTCATGATTTTTTCTAACAATTCTGTTCAAAGTGTCACTACTCAACAGATTAAGAATTTAGGAATAAGAAGATAAAGTAATATAAACAACAAAAAGTGACTGGTTCCAGGACAAAAGCTCTGTTAGTTTTATGCTTATTGTATAATTTTAAATATGAAGACAGAGATCTGTATTGAACTATGTCTTTTTAACACTACTGATTATCTGTTCATAAAACAAAAAACTTAATCTACAAATTACAGTGACAGTGTTCTGAAAACCACACGATATCATATTTTTGTTGATTATGATTTTAGAAAATTGTATCCTTTTCTTCACACAGCTCTAGTACTCTGGTTATAATAAGTCTTTGCAAGTCAGTGTATCATAGATCATTTACTCACCCTGGAGCTAATGCAAAGCATTAAACACCAGCATTGGGTGAAAAAGATATGAAATAAGAGAGAAATACAAGAAAATGGTGTTTAACTCTCTTGTGATTTTTCCAAATACGTGGAGAGAGAAGGGAAAGATGGAAAAATTAAAACTCTAGTTTGGAACTTTGCCTTTCTGCCAGTAACAATTTGCAGAAACAGTAAATAAAAGTTAAGTAATAGTAATGGTTGAAATATGACAAAACGAGGTGTTGTTCAAGAGACACAAACATTGAGTAACAAGTATTTCTTCTTGCTGTCTCTATTTAATATATATTGGAAATATGTTTTTAATATTTTTCACCTTTGAAGTTTTCTGAGGAAATGTAAATTTAATTTCCAAGGAAGTATATTGAACAGGACAGTGGTGTTATATTGACAAGCATTCTAGAAACTCAAATTCATTTCATTCAGGTCTTACTGTAAATGCATCTTTTTCATAGATGTCTATAACTCACGAATACACAGAATACACATACGAGCAAGAAATTGCAGATTTAGCTCTTAGACTAATTTTATTTGTAAAGAAATGCAAAATAATATAAAGACAAGATTTAGTGGCATATGAAAAAACTTGAGGAAGGATTTCCTAAAGAAAAATCCCAGTGGTACAATTTCTCAAAGACCCCAAAGCTTTATAGGTGCGAAGTGCTTACTGAAATGGAATTTGGACTTGATTTTTTTGTAATTATGATTTAATTCTATGTTCCTGAGATGCTTCAATAAGAAACATAGCCACAATAAGCATGCTATTTGATCAATTAAAAGATTAATCCCCTTGTGCAGAAGGTGATTAAAATCTCAGGGGGATTGAAGGTGTTTACTGGTGTCCATAGACTGCGTAGAGATCCAGGGCAATTTCAATCCTAAATTAGATTCCTCAGTAGGACATTTAACTCTTTGTGAGATAATTCACTATTTTGTGCCGACCTTTTGTTAAACTCTGAACACACTTCCTTTGTTGCTTAATATTGACATTGGATATTTAAAAAGCTAGCTTGTATTATTTGTCCAACCCCACAGATGAGTACTGCTTATTCATGTAGATACCGTGGACTTTCAGCCTTAAAAAGGTATCTGTTGGAACAATTCCAAAATGACCCCTTTTTTACTCAAGGAGGGATAGAAATGAAGCCATGTGTCACACAGCAGAGCCAGAAAAGGCAGGTTCTTTCAGAAAAGCAGTCTTTTCCCATGTGACATGTCAAAGCTAGATCTGCTATT
The DNA here is from genome assembly GCF_020740725.1 of Corvus hawaiiensis. Lineage (NCBI taxonomy): Eukaryota > Metazoa > Chordata > Aves > Passeriformes > Corvidae > Corvus > Corvus hawaiiensis. Next base: position 11,660,458 of record NC_063242.1, on the reverse strand, counting down.
TTCTCCTGGTTTGTATTAGAGGAGTCAAGGCTGACTGTATTTCCCACAGGAAAATGAGGTATAGGTTTCAGAGCTACTGTACCTAGGGAAGCAAATTCTGCTAGAAACTCAGAAAGAAACCCTGTTTGACAACATTATTATTAGAAAGCATTTTAACTGCTTGTGGATAGTGGCCTGTGATGATTTATGATAAAAATATGCCGCTGAATAACACATAAATATAGCTATACATATGTATGTTGCCTGCTTATCTGGAGAGATGGTCAAACAAGATCAATTTGAAAAATTCTAGGTTTTTTGATTTGTTTTCTCAGATTCATATATTAATATAGCAACAAAAAAATCAATAATTTCTCTGGAATCAGACTTCATCAGACAGTTAGGAAGCTGGGCATGGTATGATTTGATCTCCACATTTACTGTGTTTTAAATTGCTAGGGCAAAAAGAAATCCCTTGCTGAAAAATTGGGAACTGAAGAATATAACACTGAAAGGCCAAATGTTAAGATCTAGTTCTCTGAGCCAGATTCTGCTTTAAAAGAAACTTAAGAAAGTAATTTAAGAAAAATGTCACCTTTTTAATTTTTTTTTTTGTAGTTATTTTCCTCATCATTGCATCTAATGTTAGGAGGAATTGAAGCACAAAAAGTCTGTGATGCTGTCTGAGACAGTGACTCATTGGTCACTCAATGATGGCTTTCATTCAGTGAAAGCTTCAGTGATGAGGCAGAAGAACAAAGACCTGTATTTGTCACTCTGCGAGGGAGACAGTCAAAGACATATCAAGAAGGTACATTTTACTAAATTCCAAGTTGGAGCCTGATTCAGGCTTAAATGCTGCCTTTAGGTATAGTCCTAAGTATGGGAGAAATGAGAATGTATAAAGCCTCTTGAGGGATTGCTGAGAAGTACCTTTAAGTCATTTAAAAGAGATGACTTTTCTGCAGCACAGTTCCCTTTTATGATGAAGTGAGAGTAAGGGCTTTATTCAGCTTATAGCTGCCTAAACCTGTCTGCTTTTAAACTGGTAAAGCTTTCTCACCTTAAAGAAACTCTAAGAGCATGGGTTTAGGAAGGATTTAAGTTATCTGGGTATAATGTGAATATATAAAAGTATAAGAGAAGGGTTTTTGAGCCTTTTCTGCAAAGGGTCTGTCTTCAGTGGTGATGGAAAATCATGGAGCGTTACTTTAGGATATAATGTGTATTTTGTGGTCTCCCTCATGTAAGTAGTGCTACTTGCTTTCAGAGGCCAAAAGAAAAAACTAAATTGAATTATGAGTCCTAACAGATGGCTACTAATTGAATAAATGTGTGCTAGGGGTCAACATACAAAAGTGAACTTTTGAATTCCCTGACAAAAGCCTGCTACTTCTGTGACCAGGACAGGCTGGTGGTAAATTTTGATAACAGCCAGATTTAAAAAAAAAAAAGTGGCACATCTTGAGTCCTCCACATACAGAGACAGAAGACAGAATCACCAATTTGAAGGCTCATCATGTGCCTATGTGCCCTTCTGCACATAGGCTACTAAAGTGGGAAGACTGGGACTTTCAGGGCTTTGAAGAGATGGTGTCCAACTGAATTGTTCCCAAGAAGCAGAATTGGTTTCAGAAAGATGAAGCTCCTGACTGGAGATAGGCTCCTAGACACGGGGTAACCTCCTGAAGATGTGACAGATGAGCAGAGACCCGTGCTGGAGCCATGACCACTAATCCCTGAGGCAGGCAACAGTGAGTGATGGCACAGCAGGAACTAACATGACTTGCTGCCCAACTGACCCAGTGCAGGGGCCACCCCCTCACTGAAAGTTAAGGAAGTGGGTACATGAAATTAGAATGTAGGCTAAAGACCATTGTTCTTCTTTGTTCTTGAATAAACTGCACTTGGACAAGCAAGGTGCTCGTATTCAAAGGTGTACCAGCCTTCATCACCCCAGCAGTTGTTACTGTAAACAGGAGTGCAGCAGGAAGACAATAAGGTTTATGTGTTTGTTTGTTTTTCCCCTCAGAGAGCTGTTTCAGATTCCCTGATATGTGTCTGGAAGAAGCACAGGTCTGTCTTAATCACTGCAGGATGTTATCTTTGGAACTGTCAGATTCTAAATTAATTATTTTAAAGGATGTGCTCTATTACTTCCTAAACAAGAATTTTTTTTTTTTTTTTTGCTATTAAAAAGTGCACCTTATGCATGATTTATTGCTGTGCTACTCTTTAGGATGCTTCCTCTCTTGCAGTTCCACAGTCTATAATAGCTCTTACCCTTCTGCCCCCCATTTGAACCCATACGCACACGCTTCTGTGACTTAAATCCTACGACTTTTCTAATTCATGTACCTCCGCAAAATTAGCCACTCAATATTAATACCTTCCTGAAAATATTTCAGGATATTAATAACTTCACTAAAATATTTCAGAGTAAAGAATGAAATCTGTATGTGACCCTTCCAGTCCTCTTTCTCTCTAAACCTATTTTTGCGCACAGTTACGTAAGAACAAGGAAGGGGCATAATTTTTAGGTTGTTTTTTTTTTTTTTTGTAAACTAGGTAACCTGCTGAGGTAGATGTAGGTCTGTCTGCATGAAATACCCTGTGAGTCTCAGTTCCCTCTTTTCCAGGCAGAGACAATTTCTCAGAAGATCCAAGCTTTGCCATATCAGTGTGCTGTTAATATCTCTTCTGTAATCTCTTAAGTGAATCTGGCAGTTGGTAGTGATTATTAACCTTGCACTGAACCAGCAATTAATCTGTTCAGGCTGCAGAGGGAGAAGAAAGAGAGAGAGAAAGAATCAGAGAACATAACCTGCTCTGACTCAGTGATTCTGGTGAATCTGAGTACCCTGATCTGATATTGTTTAAACTCATTAGTATTCTCTATCTAATCTGCAGATTTAATTCATTACATACATCATTTCCCCATAGCCTATACACCCATTCGTAATTTCCATGACATATTTTTCATCTGCATGCTTTATCCTTGGCAGAGAAAACATGAGGTTAGGAAACAAAACCTTTGATAAATATGTATTTAGTGGTGTGTGAAGTAATAATAGAAAAAAAAAAAAGGCTTTTTTCTGCTATGCTGCATCCTGCTGCATCATGCTGACCACAAAGTGAAGCAAAATTTGGCTCTATATACCTTTAAAATGATCTTATTGCTGTTGGCATTTCACTGAACTTTATGGAGGATGCATTATCATTTTATTGTCAAGTCAGAAATGAGTAAACATAACTGCATTTTCCAATATTATTGGACTTAGATTTCTGGAGAGACTAGATCTAAGGTAAGTCATTTATGACTGCATCTTTACCCAGTCTGATGCATTTGTTAGATGCAGGAAATTCAGAGGTCTCATCACCTAAAGGCAAGGGTGCAAACCAATCAAGAATGTAAGAGTGGCTGCGTGGAGCCAGTGAGCAAAATACAGAGCTCTGTTTCCAGCTTTCACCAGCACCACTTGTCCACAGAAGAGCAAAAGGGAAAGACAAGCATAGAAAGAAAAATATTTTTCCTGTTTAATTACCCATCAGTCTGTAGCTCTTGGCCTTCATGATCCAAAGGATCAAGTTTTCTTTGTTTCTCAAATTTTTAGCATCTACAGTATCCTGTGGCTAGTTGTGAAACTTCTACCTTTATATTATGCGAATACTTTAATTTGTTTCAAAAATAGCACTTGTTAGTTTCATTATGGCCTTAAATTCTTTTCTTAAGACACAAAGAAAAATTATTTTCTCTTTTCTGACTCAGTGCCAGTCACAGTATTTATACAGCTCCATCATACAACCCCTCAGTCATTTCTTTGCCTATCTGAAAACACTTAGTCTATTCAGTCTGTGCTAGTTCAGGAGCTGTTCCATACCTTTTATTTTTCTCGTTGCTGTCTCTAAGCTTTTTCCTATTCTGCTACATTTTTTTGAGATGAAGGCACCAGAACTGCACATAACATCGAAGATGCTGACACACACTGAAATTATACAGTGGATGAATGTGTAATTACATCCTTTCCTCTCCACTTACTGCAAGTTTTTCTATCATCCTCAGACGCCTCTATGCAACCTCTCCTTGCTCTGTGAAAATAAACACCTTCCAAGGGTAATGATTTAGGTACTCTGTAAGACTGCTAAAGCCATTAGGTACCTCCCAGTCTCACCTCACTTTACAGGCAGTATATCTTCATAATACGCCACCATGACTACATGTGTAATTTTATTCTGTATGTCTTGAGATTGTATTTTGCCTTTTTGCAAGCATGAGACAGGTTGCAGAATTCTCTTTAGCTGTGCACAGAAACATTTGCATTCTTTGATCATCTCAGTTCTTCTTGATGTCCCCTTGCTTGTTGATATATATTATCACATAATCATTTGCCTGATTGGTCTCAACATCTCAGGAGAGATAGAGGAACCACTTTTGCTTCTAGGCTGCTGAGACCCTTCATACTATATTTTGGGTTTTTTTGTTTAATGAGATTTTTTTCTGCATCTTTTGCAATAGACTTTTTGATTCAGAGAACTCCATCTGTAGTAAAGTCTTCCACAGACAGGTCTAGTGAGAAATCTTCAAGGTTGGTCATTACCTGAAGAATTTACTAATCATAATTTATCATCTCAAAATTTTATTAAAAGTATATACAAAGGAGATAACTGAGAAAGTGTCTCAATACTGTCAGTTCATTAAAATACTCATATTATTTCAAAATAACTTCTAATGGTTAACTGTTATATAGGTCTGATCTGATAAAAAAGACCTTACGTATTTTGAAGTGAAAGATTTGTAGGGAGTGGTAATGTTTGTAATGTGTCCTATTTCTATAAAAAAAACAAAGCAAAAGCTAACAACAGCTACAAAAACCCCAACCAACCAACCCAAAGCAGCAGCCTCTCTTGTAGAGGTAATGACAAGGAGAAATCCCTCTTGGAGGTCTTAAGTTTCGTATAGATATTAGGTGGCATCAAGAGATGTAGCGCCACTGAAGTTCTTTGTGCTGAACATTTCAAAAGCCATATTGAATTCTAAGGGTTCCTGTAGATGGATCCCTGAACAAGCAAAAACTGGCATAGACATACATGGAAGCATATAAACATATTTATAAACAACTCTCCCAAATGTCAGTTATAACCCTGAAGTTGATATTTGCTTCCGAGCTTGTATGTCGTTGAGTCAGTGATTTTCTAATCATAAAAATTTTCCTCAGTCTTCTTTGGCCCTTGGGACGCCTGTTTCCTGTGGACTTTTCTCAGCACTTGCATGAGCCACAGTATCTCAGCTCCTTCCATCACACAAAGGCTCAGTCTCCGGAGTCAATCCTATAGCTCCATAGATGCTACCTGGGAAAGGAATTCTTCAGAAGATCTAAATACATACCTGGGAAGTCAGATGAAATGAGTATCATTCACAACAGCAACAGGTAAGGGCAATGGGAACATGGCGGAATCCCTTATCAGGGCAAGGGAGGGCTTACACAATGTTTGTTGCTTTCAGATCCATATATGAGGTTTTACACCCTGATCTCTAGACATGAAGGCATACACATGCTGGAGCATATGCAAAGATACATTCCTGATCCCAGGGAATAGGCTTTGTTACTTCTCTCCTGTATCACTGGCTACTATTTGTCTCATCAGGTTATTCACAGGCCTAACAGAGGCATCTCCACGGGGCTCTGCAGGTCAGGTGCGTGGCAGAGGCCGATATTTTGGATGTTTTTTCCCTATGCTTATGACGTGGTCAAAACTCCCACAGATGCTGCCTCTGATCTTTCCCACAGTGAAGAAGGTATCTTTGATCTTTCTTGTTTAGTCCATCTGGACAGAATTACTAGGGTAATAGGCAGACTTTTTTCCCAAACTAATCTGAATAATCAGATAATATTACACACTTTAGTCACCCCATGTGGTGGCCAGTTAGCCTGTGGTGCAAAAAACAAAGAGAGTTGTTGAGTAAGACAGTCCCTAGTACCAGAGACTTCTGTCAGGTTAGGGTGAACAGAAAAAGCTTCCCCCAGGCTGCTTTGTGTTGCTATGTTAATGTACCCCAGTTCTGCGTCCCTGGTTGGCCGTTGGCCTCTCTGCCCCCTTGCTACCTTATGTGTCTCTGCCCTAGAAAGTTCTGCACTCCAAGTTCCCCCATTGGCCCTTGCCCCTCGCCGCTCCCCCAGGGCTTCCCCGTTGGCTCCCATTCCCTAGTCCTGCCTGTGTACTGCCCTCATGCCCTCAGATCATTGGTCCCTGATACTCTCCCTGCTTCCGTACTTAAACCTGGACCCTGCATTGTCTTTTTCCTTTGTCCCTGGACTTCTTCATGGCGTGGCTGCAATAAACCTCTGTCTGTGGAACTCTGTGCAGAGACCCTTCCTGCCTCTTTGCCGTTGACCCACATTACTGAAGCTGTCTGTGCGTTTGTGCGTGCATGTGTGTGTGTGTGGCTGCCCTGCTGAGCGGCTTCACTAATGAGATGCTCTTGGAAGGTCACAGCACCTCGTGCTCCAGCACAGAAGCCATGGAGCCCAGGTTAGCGATAACCCCATGTTGCTAAACACGCAGTCCTTCCAGGAGGACATGCTGGCTCTTCAGATGGTCACCACCTAGGCCATTTAATTTCTCAGTGTTTTAGTTCTCTAAACCGTAAAATAATTACACCCATCTTCTCAGACACCTTCAAATGTGCTGTATAGGAAGCACCTGTTACTGACTGGTTTTAGAGAAACAGCAAGCTATTCCATTTGCTGTCCATCTGCATTTGAACAGTACTCATAGCACTTTAAAATATATATATTTTTTTTATTTGTAAAGGATTATGTCATATATATCAGTGATTTTAGCTGCCATTATCTGCACTAAATTGCTAGTATGTTTCAGGCAAAATTCTTCTGTGAAGAGCAGGTGTCTCACACACACTTTAACTTGAACTCTCCAAAGCGGCGTCACATACTTCCACTGGAAGTGGCAGCTCCTTTTCATCAGAGATGCAGAACTTCAGTAGTTGCTTTGTTATCAAGCTTGGATGATGAGACAGCATTAGCTTTGAGTAGGAATAGATTTTTTTTGTGTATGTGTGATTTCCTATGAAAATACGTCTTATGCAATTATGTTATCTATTTGTATGAATTTTGTCCATTCCAATTTGTCTTCTTCCTTACCTGTCAAACAGTTTTCTCCAGAACTACTTGTAAGCCCTTTCATTATTTTCAGCCAGATTTGAAAATGCAGCAAGAAGACCATTATGGGCAATAAAATATTTTTTAGGTATGCACAAGAAAATTAAATTAGGACACCTAACAAGAAAAAAAGTAGGAAGAACTCAGCCTCATATCTTCCATTTGGTAGTAGACAGATTTCTGTCCATAATGAGCCTTTCAGAACTATTTCTCCTCAGATGAACATTTCACGATGAAGCACTGGGACTGCAGGTGTACAAACATGTGTGAAACTAGGTTTCGTTACTTTTTCTTCTTATTGAACAATTTGATAAATAACCTCTTTCATGACTCTAATGTTTTCCAAAATATTCTTTGTGCCTGATGGGGATCTCTGCACAATGATCCATGTTCTAGAATGCCGTCACTATTATTAGAAAGGGGAAGCTGTACATTGTTTTCTTACTGTCTCAAGGCTCTGTTCTCACAGGTGTAGGTTGCCATAGGCAAAACCTGATTCTGTACTAGAAATTAGGTTACAAATGACTTCTAACTTTTCTTTCTGACGCTTTATTAGGAATCATTTTATTTTCATTGTTGATAACTCAGTTCACAGTACAGAGGAGATATATTTATGCCAATTGAATAGTAGATGCAGAAAGATCTTGGTGTACAATGAATTTTCAAGGAAGACTAGAATAATTCCAAGTCTGCCCACACCTCGATATATCCTGACAAAATTTTTCCTCCATAATTAGAATGACATTCAGAATAATGGTTACCATTTTCCCTGAAAACATAAACAAACAAACCTTCCCCAATTAGTTTCACAAAATGACTGAGCGAGCAGAGCTAAAGATTCCATTAGGGGCTTACTATGCTAATCTAATTAGCCTGGGAAACACTCACATATTATGGAACTGGAATCAATAAAAACTCTGAAAAGCTAGATTTACACTTCAATCACAAAAAGGATTATGCAGACATCTCACCATTCTTTTGCTTATAATTTTCATGAGCAATAAGCAGAACAAACACAATTCTTATCTAAAGGGTCACATGTAAATATGCATGACATGGTCTGAATATTCTTTGACATGAAAAATTAGCAGAATTAATTTACGAGCTTTAATGTAATCCATAAACAATTTACACACTGCATTGTTTTTTCAGTGAGGAGAAAATATATTCAGCCTCCTAAAATAATTTTGGAGCTTTTAACAAGTAGAAATTCTTCAAAATCTAGATTCCACTTCTACCAGTTATATAAGTTTATATGGAACTTATAAGAACACTCTCAGAAGTTGTCAAAGTAGTGGGAGCTCATCTTTGTGGTTTTTGCATCATAGCTTTTAGTGAAAGAAGAAACTATTATCTTTAAATAAGCAATAGAAATTTCAGAAAGTGGCTTAGTTGTTTTCAAGGACAGAGGCTCTTAAGCTATGTTCCCCACAGGTTTCAAAGTCTGAGAAATTTCCCTGAACTTTTCCATCTAGAGTGAAATCTACATTTAGTTTACAGAACAAAATGAAGTAAATCTGCATGAAGAAATACATACTTATAAACATGCAAATGCTTTAAGACTACAGTGATATTGACAAAAATTGGCATCGAAGAAGCAGCATGGCAGTGTCATTGTTGAAAAAGTTTTGCTACCGTCAAATTATGTGTCAATGTGCCCTTCATCATCACTGTAGCCACTCCACATTGCTTGTCTGGACAGCAAATCTACCTCATTCTGAAGCTTCTGTCCTCCTTTTGCCTATTATTTTGCTATGCATCAGGTAGCTTCTAGGCAGCCTAATTGTTTCTTCACACTATGTAAACCATTTAACTTCTCTGGCATCCTGCAGAAATTAAGCTCATTATGGACCCAGTGGCCCAAATGACACCACTTTCCCACAAGGTACAGCAGGGAACCGTATTAGTGGTAAAGCTCAAAGGAAAGAATATATCACCTGTGACACATGGCTGTAGAGGGAATGGAAGAAGAAAGCAATTTGTCAAATTTTATTTGTAGTGGTCAAGTGAGGTTAAAAATGGTCAAGAGTTACAAATACTGATTCAGAATCTATTGTCAGAAAAACTGACGAGGGGTTTTCTCTTTCATTATGATGCAACCTCCCTTCCTGCCTCCTCCCCTGTGAATTCCCCCCCAACACTCTGTCATCCTAAGACATCTGAAATCCTTATCCTTTAACTAATGAAATTAGTTAAACAGTAGAATAAACGTAAAAGAAAGGGGGAGAAATCCAGACGTTATTATTCAGTAGGATTTGTTGGTCAAATAAAGATTAAATTGAATGAAAATGATAAAATTTTGCCCAGCATTTGTTTGAAAGCTAGTCTTTTTGGGTTAGAAACTGGTGTTGAATCTGAGTGTTCCAAAATGTGATTCAGAACACGATTTTCTCTAAATGTACTTGCCAGAGGTAAATGTAATAATTTATGGAATGTGCAGGAAATGTTTTCTTCAGCTATTTGCTATTCAGAAAAGGTTTTCCTTTGCTCTTACTGTTAGGCTTTTATGCTGGCAGTCTTATTAAGGTCAAGCCCTATCAAAATATTACCTCTGGGGCCAAAAGGGTAGTGTAGTCCTTCCCAAGGCTATTACACATTTTGGTGATCAACTGCTAGAGGGCACTTAAGAGAGATCCAGAGCAGTACACCAGCCCCTGGAGAATGAAACAACATCTAGTTTTTGACAGCTTCCTGTAGCCATGAACTGGGAGATTTATGAGGTTAGATTTGATCTCTAGTCCTGTCTAAAGCCAGGTATGCTGTATGCTGCATTACTAAACAGGCTAGTAGGCAAAGCTAATATAGCTTCTTAAAGGTGAACTTGAAAGGCTACTTTTAAATCTCCAGCTAGCTAGCTAAATCCATTTTAATGCCAGCTTTGAGAATTAGGGAAATGAAATCTCGCAGGTACATTTTATTAAAGCAAATAGCTAAAGAAACACTCTGTCTACTTTCTGGTAATGTTTCTTCAGCAGCAATGGAAGGACAAGCCTAGAAAGTGTGAATTTTCATCTGTTGTTTAAAATTTCTAATGTTCTCCTGTGTTGAAAGTAGTTGGGACCATCTCTTCACCCAGTTTTGTAAGCCCTAGATCAGTATGGTCTGACTCAGCATCTTAAGCATGCTAGGAACTTCAAATACTTTTGTGCTCTTTCTGTGTTATATTACATTCATTTAAAAAATAATAAGTTGGCAGAAATCTAGTAACTTCCTCATAAAGAATAAGGTTTAAGAGACAAATTGTTAAATGACACCTTACACTTTTGTATATTATATACTGTGAAAAAAAGTAAAGATTAAAATGCATTTGAGTGCTTGAACTGCATGAAAGTCAGCTTTAGTATTTTACGGATATGATAAAACTGCTGAAGTAGCTATGAAACACCTGGTTTCATGTGTTTGACTGGAGCACAACTTTGAATTGGCCTGTAATTATTTCTAGCGCCCTAGAATCCGGTACCTGAAATCCCAGACCTCAAAGTCTGTGAATAAACCTTATGTCAGTCAAATAATAAGTGAATAACTTCATGAAAAAAGGTGCTTCTTTAAGGGAAACAGAATTATTCTGCTGTTTGCAAACAGAAGAGAAAGCAACTTCGGGAAGAAAATAAGAAAGATATTCCTGACAAACACCAAAAGATAAATCCCATAGGATTTATCCAGAAGGAGGATCTATGAGACGTGATCATACAGCAGAGAGAATAAGGCACAAGTCATACTTGTTTACAGCCCTTACTGGGTGTGTGTTGCTAGCAACCATCGTTCTTCCTGAGTGAAACCTTGCTTCATGTAGCAACCCCACTAAAACCAATAGGCATGCTAATCTGACTCTCATCAGTGCTAAACAGATCTTTGCATTTTAAAAGGCTGTAATTCACCTTTCTGTAAGTACAGACAAATGATTCAGACTTTGCCTTAGTATTTACCTTTTCCTCCTCATTTCTTAATTAAGCTGAAATGCTAAAAGGCTTTCTCACTGCACTATTTTATTTCCTTGCCTTTAATTGATATTGTTTCACAGTAGATATTATCAATTATGAAGATGATAAATGACTGGGTGTCTTTCCAGAAGCTGCTTCAGCAAGCTGTCGGACATGAGATTTATTCCTGACCTTAAGGTCAGGATTAGTTTTAGCATCAAAATGCAAAACAAAACAGGAGAGTCAAACTTAGTTTACTTAGAATTGGTGCAACTTGTCAAGTATGGTAGTGTGTTGTTACTTGATAATTAGTTCAAGACAAGCTTGAAGCTGCTTCAAAGTACATTTTAAATCAGACCACACTGAAGAGTCTTTGGGGAGGCATCAGTTACAATTCAGTGGAAGAATAGGATGCTGTAAATGCTTGTTATTCAAGTATTTCCTTTCCTTATGCATGAGTTATATGGAAGCAGTAAGAGCATGTTTCTTCTTTTTCTCTCCCTTTGATGCAGATAAAAATACAAGTCAGCCAAAACATACAGTGAACTAAGAAAGGTGAAGCAAAACTCTCTCCAGACTTTAATTCAATTTCTAGGTTACCAGAGATGATGACAATAAAAATAACTAATGAGAAAATCCTGAGTATGTATATTTCTAAACTAGCATAATATGGAACTTTGAACAAGAGCAAATACAAGAAAAAGAATTTAGGGTCTCTGGGACTTTACATGCAAGTTTGAAAAAACCCTTGGGTGCTGAGTTCCTGGTCCATAAATGAGACCATGGATGAAACAAAAAAAGCATAAAACTTAGTAAAATCTTGCTGACATTAAAAAATCAAGAAAACATTGCATTCATATTTTCTAATATGAAAGGTTTTTTTCAGTAATTTAAATGTTCAGTACCTTTAATTGCAATTTATATTATCATCAGTTTTCACTTCAAAGAATTCTATCTTTTAGATATTTCTCTTTCTCTATTATTCATCAACAGGTAGGGGAAGTTAAGGAATTGTGTATTTTACATAGGATGGGTGAGTATATATTTTGCACAGGTTTTGTCTTATTATCACCTTGAAGTAATATACTCTATTCTAGATAAATGGCAGGCTTATCCAATACTACAGTCTGTCCAGTGTTATTTTTTTTGTGTGTCATTAACAAGATGTTGTAGTTTGAATTTTGATCACTCACACTAACAGTTGACTGATATATATTTTAATAGGGGCTTAGGTTCACTGAAGGACTTGTGCCTGTCTTCAGTGATCATACAGAGAACTACAGAATGGTCAAGAATGGAAAGGGTATCTGGAGGTCATTTCATCCAATTCCCCTGCTAAAACAGGTTCCCCCAGAGCTGGTTGCCCTGGACCATGTCCATCTGGATTTTAAATACCTCCAGGGATGGATACTCCACAATTTCCCTGGGCAATCTGTGCCAGGCCTTGGTCACCCTTACATTGTGAAAGTGTTTGCTAATGTTCAGAGGGAACCTCCTGTGTTTTAGTGTGCACCCATTACCTCTGGTCCTGTCACTGAGCACGTTGAAAAGAACCTGTCTTCCTTATACCTTTCCATCAGAGATTTATATACATAATGAGAACCCCCTGAGCCTTCTCATCTCCAGGCTGAACAGTCTCAGTTCTCTCAGCCTTTTCCCATTAGACCAGTCCCCTCATGGTCTTTGTCGCCTTTTGCCAGACTCCAGTTTGTCCAAGCCTGTCATGTACTGAGGAGCCCAAAACTGTGGAACACTCTGGGTGTGGCCTCACCAATGCTAAGCACAGGTGAAGATTCACCTTTCTCAATCTACTGGCAACATGTCTCCTAAAGCAGCCCGCAATACCTTTAGCCTTCTTTACTTCAAAAGTATAGTACTAGCTCCTGTTCAGCTTGGTGTCCATCAGCACACCCATGTTCTTTTCTGCAAAACTTCTTTCCAGCTGGGTAATTCCCAGCATATATACTGGTGCATGGAGGTGTTCCTCCCCAGCTGCAGAAATTTGCATTTTCCCTTGGAAATTTCCCTGTCAGCTCATTTCTTCAGCCTGGTTAGGTCTCCCTTGAGGGCAGCACAATGGTTTATCAATCATTCTTCCCAATTTTGTAGCATAAGCAAACTTGCAGGAAGGCCTTATCCACTTGTTCTTGCTGATCTGGTGGCCTGTGGGAGACACCCACTACAATGTCACCCATACCTGTCTGTTGGAATGTCACCCATATCAAATATGAAGGCCTATGTTCCTTTTCTTTTCTGAACTGTACAGAACCCAGTTGGAGCATTTTCAGGATTTTTTTGGTGGTCCAAATCCATTTTTCCATACTTTGTTTTATTGTTCTCTGAAATTCATTGCTTTTTCTCAGCATGGCTTTTGCTCTTTGGAAGTGTAACCACTAAGAAATGGTAAAGGAACATATGCCCATCATATATTTTGCTTTTTCTAAGACATGTACTGTAATGATAGTATGTAAATTACAAGACATGATATACTGGGGACCTGAGGGGTTTACACTACAAGGCAGGTGATAAGCAACATTTTCTGCATGGTTATGGCAAAAAACCATTATGATATTCATTGGGAATGCATTAAACAGTGCTTTCCTTATGTCTGAATTCCTGCCAGAGTTAGATACCCAAGGGTAAATTAAGTGCATTTATGCCAAGAATAACGCCTCTGTGAGTTCAGTAAAACCTTCATACAAACAAGCATACCATCTATTTTTAAAAATGCTTTAAATGTCTATACATTCATGTTTGGTTATAGAATATCCAACAGGGTTCAGCAAGTGGTTGGGTATGATATTGTCACAAATTTTATACAAAAATAAAAGCAGAAAATAAATCTTTGTACTTCTACTCCTTTTTAAAACAGTGTGAATTTTTTATCTTTAGAAATAATCCCAGTGGTTTTATACAGGAGGAGGGAGATGCTACAAAGCTTGAAATGGGAAAGAACTTTATCAGAAGTGGTATTACATTATTTGCTACTATTGACAACTTCTACCATTGACCTAATCTGTGATATGAGAGTAAAAGAGAAGTGGCACAAAACTCACTATATCAAGAATATATATTGAGCTCATGAAAAGAGAAAATAAAATAAAAAAATTATTAACCACTGAAATAAATAAAGTACAGATTTTCAAAGATCATTAAAAATGTTTGACTGACCACTATGCAAAGTAGGGAACAAATCTTAAGTTAGAACCTAAACTAGGTCTGTGTCCTTCCTATGCTGAGGATCTCAAGAGCTGGACACTGCACTCCAGGTGGGGTCTAATGAGAGCAGAATAGAGCGAGAGAATCCCCTCCCTCACCCTGCTGGCCACACTGCTTTTGCTGCAGCCCAGGACACAACTGGCTTTCTGGGCTGCAAGATCACACTGCCAGGTCATGTCCATCCTCTCCTCCCCCAGCACCCCCAAGGGCTGCTCTTGATCTGTTCATTCCCCAGCCTGTGTTGGTATTGGAGGTTGACCTGACCTTTGTGCAGGACCTTGCACTTGGTTAAACCTTATAGGATTCCCAGGGGTTCCCTTCTTGAGCTTGTCCAGGTCCCTCTGGATGGCATCCCATCCCTCAGGTGTGTCAACTGCACCACTCAGTGTGGTGTCATTTGCAAAGTAGTAGGGGATGCATTGTTGCCTTGTCTATGTCACTGATTAATTGAATAGCATTAATTGAATAGCACTGGTCCCAGTACAGACTCCTGAGGGACATCATTTGTCACCAGTATTCATCGGGACATTGAGCCATCAACCACTACCTTCTGGATGCTGCTATCCTACCAATTCCTTATTCACCCATCAAATCTATCTCTCTCCAGTTTGGAGAGACTGTGACTATGTGAAAACTCTTACAGACTTTGGGTAGATGACATCTGTAGCCCTTTCCCTGTCCAATGATGTAATCATTCCATTGTAGAAGGCCACTAGGTTGGTCAGGCAGAACTTGCCTTTGATGAAGCCATGCTGGATGTCTTGAATCACCTCCCTGTCCCTCATGGGTCTTAGCACAGGTTCTTCTGTTCCATGATTTTTCCAGTGACAGAGGTGAGGGTGACAGGTCAGTGGTTCCCAGTGGCTTCATTTCTATTATAGACAACTGAAAACATTTTCATATGTCAGATCATGTCCCAAACAACAAATTCATGCTGAAGAAAATGATAGCACATGTATGACTTGTAACACAACACAGAATACAGCATTTCTGCATTTCCTGAAAGTGTGGCACAGTAGGTGAGTATTAAGAATTTTAGATCAGTGTGTAAAAGTAGTACTTTATTGAATAGAGAATATCAGCCATGATGTAAAGCTTTCTTTAGAAAGCCAAACTCCAAAGAAATTTAGAAAGCTATCTGTGTGCTTGGGAATGACACAACCCCAAGTAACAACAAAATACTCACTGAATTATTAGGCAGAAAGAAAAAAATTGGTCAGACATTATCACTATTTTTTTGTATATTGATTTCTGTAAGTTCTTCAAAGGTGGAAATGAAGTGAAATTGAATGAAATGTGTTGTACTTCTTCTTCTTTATAATTTATTAAATCCTACCTCTGGCTACTAAAAACCCACATACAGTTTTAACATGAAGCAAATATTTCTCTCTCAGTATTCTCTTCTGTGAAAATAAAATTTGGATTTATCCTTTTCAAAGCAGCAAAAAATACAGTCTTGACATGACATTTGCATTGCAATGAAAGAGTCAATGAATCTGGGGTAATGAATTAGCATTGAATTAATGCAAAAAGGTACACTTTCTCTTGCATTCTTAAATGGGAGCAAAGGAATTTATATGATCTTTCATATGATCTTTGAGGAGATCTGATCTTTGCAAAATTCTGAGATGGAATGAACTGACATTCCCTGAACTCTTTGCAGATGAGGCACTTAAAATGAAATTTAAATCTATGCTTGCCTATAAAATTATTCAGAGTTCTTTAGGTAAGTTAAACAAAAACAACATCCAACATCTCAATAAATTTATTGAAATGTCTAGAAAAACTATACTTTTAATGGAGGAAGAAATTAATGACAAAGATAGAATAGGATGCCTTTCTTTCTACATCTGGTTTTAGCTGCAGATGGATGCAAAGAATCTTTCTGAGGTGAATTATCAGAAGTGAGAAATAATTTTTTTCACACAAACAAGTGGTGATATACTGATTCTAAAGAGTAGGTAAGGCACTATGTCTGTCAGTATATTAAAGAATTTTAAAGATTTCATTCCTACCCATATGATGTGACTGATTCCATAGTGGCTTATTCTAGGTCGTGAATTCACATCTTTTGGAGTTAGCTGAACTCACTCGAGAGAGAGCTGTAGAATAGGAAAAGCAAAGAAGAATTTTAGTCTGAGTCAACTATAAAATAAGCAGAGATGTGTAGTGATCTGGTATGGTCATGAAAGACACCACTCATACTGGGCCATAAAGGAAACAGAGACTTGTATTAGACACTTACAGTTGATAGTCATACACTTTTTACTGCCGTTTCCATAACATAGTTTTTATAGCAATCACTTTATTTTACATGATAAGTGCCCTTAAGTTCAAGTTTGGGTACAGAAACCAGTCTCTAGCACTGTCAATGCGTAGTACTTGCAGCAAAACCTGAAATGGAAGAGATTTAAGTGGGTCTTTTACTTTATTTCTAGGTCTTCAAAGGGAAAATATAATCTGTTGGAAAAAATAGTGGTTTTTTCTTGAAGAGACATCTCCACTGCTGCTACATGTATATATACTGCATACCATTATTTTCTATTCTCTTGATAAATATATTAAAAATAATGCTTTGATGCCTTTTTATTTTTAACCATCTTTCCTCAAGGAAGTTACAGTTAACTATATAGTATATAGTACTATAAACTCTTTTGCTATTGTATGAAATGCTCTTTTTATAATTTTTTTTCTGCAAATTTGCTGCACAACTCTAATGTTTCAGACCATAGCTGTTTATGTTTAAAGAAGGGATAATAATTTTCTGTACATATCATTTATGTCTGGATACTTTGAAAACACATACCAGCAATAAATACTGCACATGGTTTCAAACTGTATGTGAGGGTGCAGGAGATAACAAATAAAACATTTTTTCTAAGGTCTATGATTCATTGTTCTACCTGATAATTGTTTATGTAAATAATATATGAGATATATGTAAACAATACGTCATGCAAGAAATGCTGAATTCAAGAAACCTTTAAAAAGAAAATCTTTCTTAAAATTATTTTGTTATCAAATTGGAAAAGGGAAAGGACAGATGATCTTATTCAGTATTTATTAATAGATGAAAGAAGACAGGAGGATCTTAGGTGTGTACCTACACAGTGTACAGCAACACAAAATAAGTTGTCCTTATTCTATATTGTCACTTTTATCTGTGTATATAACAGTATGGCAACCCTTATTTTAGAGGAGAGAGGAGAGAGAATGAAAGAAGGTAGTAATGTTTCTTTTTCTGAGAAACCTGCATTGCTAGCTTTCCCCTGCAAGCTAAAATGGCACACTTCTAAATGTAGCAAAACAGCTCAAAACAACTCAAAACAACTCCTTAAGATTTCTGCTAGATCCAATACTTAAATTACACCATTATACCTCTTTGGGATTATATATCCAGATTTAGGAAAGAAAGTGTCATACCCCACATGGCAAAACATCACTTAACAGAACGAGAAGTTCTATGTCAATGTTTCTAAGCAGTTTAATTCTGAAGGCATAAAATCACATTAAAAAAAATAAGCTCATTATTAATTTATTAGAGGTATATGCTGTTTTCTTGGAGAGAAAAAAAATGCAAAACCCCATAAGCCAAACTTTGAATTGCACAATATGGTAAATCAAGAGCTGTCCTTTTAAACAGATGAGTCTGTCACATGCATAATTTCCATTCATAGCAACACAGACATTAATGCAGGAACAAACCCACCAAAACCCACCAGTACCTTGCTAAAAATATTTGTCCTTTATTAAGAAGTGCCCTGTTTCCTAAACTGGGTTACCACAATATTGGATATAAATCTGTGATAAAGCCTAATTTTCATACACATTCATGGTTTTGTATTAGCACCTGGGCTATGGTGGTTTTAAAGGGAGAAAAAATATTTATAAGCTTTGGATATGAGTTTATCTCTAGCTGATTTTAAATGTTTAGGAGCCAAATTATACTAAACCCCAAAAGTCATGCTCAAATACTTCCATTCAGTGAAGCAGATCTTTCAGCTGTCAGGTGTCTGCTGTCATATCTTCATGCTGTAGGAACACACTGACACAGGAAGCACTGAACAATGACTGATCTAAGTCACAAGGAATAAAAGGGATTTAGGAATTCTGCAGGTGTCAATTTAGCTTCTTAACAGATATAAAAAAAATTGATTTTGTATTACTAGAGTGGTTTCAAACACAAAATAAATCCAGTTCCTTTACTGGAATGATTTAAGGTCAAGAAAATGCGTTTTTGTTTATAAGTGCCTTGGATAAGTAAGGTCTTGGTAATTTACCTTATGAAATTGGAATGGTGAAAGTGAAGGTTACCATCATGATAATGTCAAAAGTGGTTTTCTTAGGAATAAGGCTGTCTCCTTGGTCACTTAATTTTCCAGAACATTCTGATTTGGTAATGTGTCACTAGAGGGTGCTGCAAAGTTGTTTTCTGATGTATTACATAGATAACTAGTATTTATTTTAATGTTTGTAGAAAATACAGGTCCAAACTTCCAGGATAGAAAATCTCTATGAAGTACTGATAAGCTATCACTGGCTGATAGGCTTGAATGTCATCATCTGCAAGAAAGGTAGAAAAATTTTTGAGTTTAAATGAGGGACCCAAAACATAAGTTAATGAATAATAGTATGTTTTAGGTTTTCATTATATGCATTAGAAGGGGTCTTGATTAGGACACCTTTGCACAATTTTATAATAGTTCAAATTTATTTCAAGCATGTCTTCTGACCATTAGCATGCCATTATGTTTAGTCAAGATTAATTAAGACAGTAAGGACTGTACTTTTCTGGAAAGACTGAAGTAAAACCTTGTTCTTTAACATAATATGAGGACTAGGTCTTTTTTTCTGTTTTGTTTTTTTTTATTGTTGTTACAAAGACTTCTAAATGGAAACAACAACCCGATAGAAGAAATAGTGTGTGGTATGGTGTTGGCTGAATTGTGTATAAATAATACAAATCACAGCCTACACTTCTGAACTATCGTGTGTACTTATGACCTCTAAAAGATGGTGGAAAACATTGTGACTTTACTGAATCACTAAATTACAGTGAGGGGCACCTGCAATATCTAGACTTCTGGCAGATTTAAGACACTGGAGAAATAATAGAGGAAACAGCTACCAATTAAAAGCCTCCAATTAAAAAAAAAAGTAAGATAATGAGCACTGAAGAGTGATACAGGAGTATGTGTGATTAATGTATTAGTATGGGTGTCATAATTTCAGCCAAATGCAGTTCAGATGTGATAGCAGTACATGGTGGTGAAGGATTATAAAAGAAGCCCATCTTATTCACGTACATCCACTTTGCTTTTGTTTGATAACTTTGTTCCCCGAGCTTTCCCTTACTTCTGATAACTTTATTAAAATCAATTTCCAATGCATTTACAAACCACTTATTAATGCCCAGTAACAAACTATGTTTACAGATACTGTTTTTGAACTTAAAGGGACTAGTACAAGACACCATAATGTATTTGGAGACCTGTAAATCCCCAGGACCTGCTGCTGGCACAGCAGTGCAAGCTACTGCCCCTGCTTGCAACCCTTCAGCGCTGCTGGAACCATGACACAAAGGTTTCCACCTGTGGGAGCAGTGTCTCTCATCAAGGAATGAGCCACCTTGCCCACAGGAGGGCTGACATGGTTGTGAAGTGCACAGATTTAACACGTTGCTTGGAAAACATTTTCAGGAACTGTCTTTTTGACTGCACAGGCATTTTCAGGGAGGTGTGGGTTCTCTTGGCCTGTCCTCTGCCATGGAGCAGCTGCTGTATATTGGTGTAGTAGTGTGCCACAGATGAAAAGCTGCTCTGTGTGAAGCTCAGGCCCCATGAGCTGGCTGCTGGCTTCTGCTGAGAAGCTTCCCCTGCTGCTGTGGCTTGCATGCTACCCTTCCTCCAGCACCTTCGGTTGCCCACAGAATTCTGACTTTCCTCAGAGGTAATTCTCTTTACTTTCCCTGTCAAGCTCAGATGCACTTTTCTATCAGGCAACAAAAGAATGCAATGAGAACCTTTGCACACTATTCCATGTAACTGTTGGACGGACTCTAGGAGCTCCTCACAATGCTTTTCAGTCCTTTAGGGCTTTGAAAACAGCATGAAAGTGCTAGAAATAGGGTGGAGGTGAATATTCTCAGCAAGGTCACAAAAATGATCTAGTTGTTATTGACATTTTTGCCTCTTACAGCCACCCATCTAAGAATAGAATGAAATCCTTGTCATTTATCTCCCTCAGTGGATCCTAACCTTGTCACAAACTGAAAATTATTTCCTTTCCACAATAGATAGTGCTATATCTGAGCAGTAGTTAGTAGTTACTGTGTCAGTGCAAAGCAATAGGCAACTCTGATAAGTAGCTTATTGACACAGTACATGGTAATTTCCCAGCTGGAACAATTGTGTCAATACACACTTGGGAAATTTGTTACTCATGGAAATGCTATTAGTAAATGATAAGTCATTATGGAGAGACCTCTAGTCCATAGGTTTGCACATGTACTGCCATGGTCTGCTTTAGCAGTGAATTGATGCATTCAGAAATAAATATTTTAAGCTATTAATGTATTATACTTAATGTTAATGATAAATAAGCATCCCCAAAACAACAGGAAGAAACATAGCACTTTGGAGCTTTAAAGCTTAGCTCTTACTGCTAAATTAATAGAGAAAATAAAAGCAGTCACTGATCCTAGTTACCCACAAACAGCTGTAACGTTTGTGGATTTCCCTTTCAAAGCATTTGAGCTACAGTGGTGCTGAAAAAACATCCACAGAGTGTCTTCATTTTTAACTGTAGTCTTCTATAACTTCATAATATCTAAACCAATTTAAACCTGTATTAATAAAAATGCTTTGAACTGAGACCTTGCATGTCAACTTGCAACACAGAAAGAATTTTTACTGTCAAGTTATGATCCTCTAAATTAGAAGTTGCTTTATAATTGAAATGCTGACACAGTCTTCTAATTGTAGAGGTGTTGGCAGGTGCTGCTATGCTAGCATTATATTAGCAACTTTTGCATGTGAATCTTGTTCATTAAAGGTTATGCTTATATCATATGCATACAGATTATAGGCTGTAGAATGACAGCTGTGTAAAATCAGTCAAATTAAAACACACACTCACTATAGATGAAAACAGTCACATATTAAACAGATTAAATTAGTATCCATCAAAATTTCTTTCACTTTAAAAGTATGTATGGAAAATATTTTTAGAGCTACCTGCTTAAAAGTAAAATAGTTTATGTGATGGTTTCCGATACAGCATTAATCGTTAAGGGAAAATAAAAATACGTCTTCTCCTTTAACTAAACATTAAATTAGCTCAACTATAACAGTAGTCTGAATTGCAAGTGAATAGAGCATGGATCTAATTGCTGTAGTGTTCCAGCCCTCCAAGCAGTGCAGATGTTATCCAAATAGATTTGTGTTCATTTTCAGATTGTAAAATCTGGTCCTTTTTGCAAAACCAGAATGGATACCAACATGCATGTGCCCAGAGTTTAAAAAAAAAAAAAAAAATTCCCCTATATCTGGTTACTATAAAAACCTTCCAAAGCACAGGCTTGTTTTGAGCAGTGTTAGTGACTGATCCACACCAAAACTCTTGATCAAAAGGTAGTAGACTTAGATAAAATTTGGATCTAAATCTCACTGAGCTGCTGGTTTCACTGAGGGTTTTTGTGTGTGCATATTGAGAATGTTTGGGCTGTGAAGTACCCGTGTGCTATGTTGGTACAAATGTGTTTGTAAGCCTTTTCTATGCTGTCTCCATCCTGCAGAAAATCATGGTCCCAGTGTGGAAATTGCCGATACGTTCTGCTGGTGTGTTAGCTTATTTCTTTCTCTGTCTAATGATAATTTACCATGTAAGTCCCTTAGAGATGAGACCTGTGGTAGATGTTGAAATAAAAAAAATCATCTGAGTTTTGAAAATTGTGAGGGTCCTTTCAGCTGTCTCATGTTTCCATACGCCTTCAGTGGGGAATTCCTGCTATTCAGGGTTACAATGCAGATGCTAGTAGATTTAATTATTTAAAATACAAACACAAAACTATAACCAAATTAAAAAAGAAATATTTAAACATTTTAAACGTGTTTTTAATTTCCTTTTTTCTTCTTTTTTTTTTTTTTTAAGAAGGTAGTCAATTTGATGTTAAAAACATGTATTTGTTAATCTGGTTCTGTGGTATTAGCTTATCCTTTTTACATGGAAAACACACATTCATCAAGTCACCTCCCACCAGTATATGTAAAATCATTGTTATTTTTAGTGGATATTATTTTAAGTAGATATCATAACTCTAATTCCATGTATATTTTATTTGACAAGGAGGGGGAAAAAAGATGCAAGGATAAAAATACTATTTCATGGAAATATTTCAGTGTTATTTATTGCAAGAAGTTGCATTCCTTATTCGTCCCATCTACCTCTATCCTATCTATTCCTTATCTATACCTATCTTTACTGCTTGCTGAATTACATAGATTTACATCTCAGTTTGACCCCAAGTACATTTGCATATAGTAGTTCATTCCTATATTCAGGCATGCAGATAAAATTATGAATTAGCATGTCGTGAGATTATTTGCTTAATTCCTAACCCAGCTTGTCTGCTGCTGTCATGCTCCATAATTTTTTTTGTCTAGTCACTTTTTTCTCTTTTGTGATTCATCAGGGTATTGGACCACATGGACATGATTGCCTTAAATTTTTGTTTGAAATTTTGAGACAAATCACTGATGTCTTTGTATAAATTCTCAACATAAAATGTCAACTAAATCTCTTATTGATATAATTGTTTTAAAAAAGCCAAAATTTTAATAATGGAGTTCTCTTATTTGGCAACTGCATCAGAATTCTTTTTTCACTGAGACAAAGTTTTACACAGAACTACTTGTTTGGGAATTTTTTAGGTACAGTCAAAGCTTAGGCACTTTTTTCTTTGGATAACAAGCACATATTAGAAAAAAAGAACAGAGAGAAGACAGCTGGATACATTTTCTATTCTTGTTCTATTTCTCTCACATTGTATTTAAGAGGAGTGATTAAGAAAGATCCTGCAGCATTCTTTCTTCTCTTGCTATGGTAAAGTGGCTCCTCAGACAGCAGACTGCAAAAATACTTTCAAAACTTGTCTCCAACTGACTCCGTGGAGAGAATTGAAAAAAAAATTGACTTAATACTAGTTATTATTATAGTTTAGGAAAAAAGTGTGCTATGAGTAATTTTCTTATTAAGAAGAGTCTCGGAGCCTGACACAGTTACTGGAAGGATGCGTGCATTGTGAGGAAACATAGAAGACAGGCACATTTTTGAGGTTGAATTAGTATTTTCTCCTTTATCAAAAGAAGTACAGGACAGAACAGGTGAGCCAGTTATAATGCCTTTATAAATTGCTCAAGTATCTGCTGCCAGATTGCTATAAGTAACTGTGAATTAGATAGAGAAATAAATGAACACACAAAGCACTTGCTTTAAAAGCTTGCATTAACCATAAATAAATAAGGTTTTTCAACCAAGCAGTAATTACATATTTGCTCTACTCAGTGTCTCAGACTTTTTCCACTGCACTTATAGTTGCAGAGCTGGGGCTTTACCTGCAGAAGTGCATGGTTTTCCTAGCTTGTAACTGCAAATGGCTTTAAAATTGATATTTTTATAACAAAATAAGATATGATAAGAGGATAAGATAAGAAAACAGAGATATCAGAACACTCACAAAAATCTTATTGTTCTGAGCATACAGAAATGCCAATTTGATTTCACCTCTGCCACCTGGGGGAAGCAGATTTTGCAAGACTTTACAATTACTATCATTATGATTATTATTACTTCTCCTTCCTCTACTACTACTACTGCTACTACTACTATTAAACAGATTTGTTAAAGTGACATATCACGCTGTTTATAAATGTCTACAAATCTAAAGCAAACAAAACTAAAAGGAAAATTACTTCTTTTACAGAGAGCACAAACCTTAACCACGTGCTACTGAAACAGATCACATAATTTCAAGTCAAAAAAAGGAAACTGACTGAAGTAAAAATGTCAGCATTAATCCATTAAAATATCACCATCATCTGATGCTGTTTTGTGCCTCAAAAATGTGTTAGAAAACCTTTAAATTTTGAGTAAAATTACTATGGACTGCACCTAGGTAATACTGCGTTCATAGGTGAATAAAACTGTTGCCACCTAAAGAGCAACAGTAGATTGGCATGAGCGAAATGACCTTATATGTGTATATATATATACATACATATATATGGGTAAGTATGTGTGTAAACATACCTGTATATATATATAAAGATATGAAAATACAGATATTCTTTTATCATACAGATGAGTTTCCCCCTTTTATAAACCCAATACCATTCTTTTCTCTTAAATATTTAGATCTGTCAAAGCTATTCTTCCACAATATTAAAGAAAAAATGTTTTGTGCCATGATATAATGATGGTTTAGCAGGAAAAACCTCTGTTGAAGGCAGAACAGTAAAGCCCTTCAATTCAAGGCAGGGATGACTTTAGTTAAAACAGTGTTTGTGGTCTGACACTGATTTATGATTTGCAGCCTAATTTTCTTCACAGAATCATGGAATCATAAAATGGTTTGGGTGGGAAGCGACCTTAAAGATCCTGTAGTTCAAATTCCAATCCCCACTATGGATAGGGACACCTTCCACTACGCCAGGTTGCTCAAAACCCTATCCAACCTGACCTTGAATATTTCCAGAGATGGGGCCTCCACAACTTCTCTGGACAACCTGTTCCAGTGCCACACACACTGAAAGTACTGTGTTTCTTCCTAATATCTAAGGTAAATCTGCCCTCTTTCAGTTTGAAGCCATTCCCCCATGTCCTATCACTACATGCCCTTGTAAAAACTCCTCTCAGTTTTCTTGCAGGCTCCTTTTAGGTATTGGAAGGAGGTAATAAGGCGGCCCTGGAGCAGTCTCTTCCCCACTCAATAAGCCCAGCTGTCTCAGCCTGTCTTCATGGAAGACATGCTCCACCCCTCTGATCAGTTTCATAGTCCTTATCTGCACTCACTCCAACAGGTCCATGTCCTTCCTGTGCTGGGACCCCAGAGCTGGATGCAGTGTTCCAGGTGGAGTCTCATGAGAGCAGAGCAGAGGGGGAGAATCCCCTCCCTCACCCTGCTGCCCACGCTGCTTTTGATGCAGCCCAGGACACAATTGGCTTTCTGGGCTGCAAGAATTGCTGGGTCATGCTGAGCTTCTTATCAGGCAACACCCTTAAGTCCTTCTCCTCAGGGTTGTTCTCAAGCCATTCTCCTCCCAGTCAGTATTTGTACTTGAGATTGCCCTAACCCATGTGTAGGACCTTGCACTTGGCCTTGTTGAACCTCATTAATTTCTTAGATACCATTTCTCAAGCCTGTCAAGGTCCCTTTGGATGACATCCCTTACCTCCAGCATGTCAATTGCACCACACAGTTTGGTGTCATTGAGAAACTTGCTGAGAGTGCACTCTATCCCACTATTCCTGTCGCTGACAAAGGTGTTAAGCAGCGCTGGCCTGAAAACCTAGAAACAATTGCTTGAATCACCTTTTCTAGGGATCAGATATTTTTTTAATATACTTTCTTTAGTTTTGGCAGAAAACTAAGTTCTCTTGAGGACTAGTGCTGTGCTACACCCTGAATTACTGCCAAAGATGCAGTAATTTTTCCCTTCTGCTTAATTGTATTGTGGACGCAATCAGTCATGCAGCAAAAGCAATTACATTTTTGTTTTTATTCTATTTTCTTACTATTTTTGTTAATATCAAAGTGAATATTCTGTTTGAAAAGATCTCTCTCAAGCACGCTGTCTCTCTGAGAGCAAGTAAGCAAAACAAATCCAACGGTAATGAAATAATTCTTGGTTTTGTGGTAGGCTGCAGGGTAGAAGAAAGAGATGCATATACACAAGTACTTCATGAAAATATTTTGTTAAAGCATATTTAATAGATTTTGACTAAAATAAAAATTAGAATGATGTGTCTCCCCTCTGCAGAAAATTGCATCTGTTCAACAAAACTAAAATACCTGAATGTCAAAAATATTCAGCTGAAACGTTTTATTCACATCTGCTGATAATAATGCCCCATGGGCATTCAGAAGTCTCATGACACTACTCTCAATAGGTTTGGTTCATTAGCAAAGATTTTTCCCCTTGATGCACTTTTGGCCAACATGTAACATGACTATTTTTTTAATGTAGTGAGTTTTAATCTCCCAGGGGGGAAATATATCTGTTTGCTAAAAGTTGAAACTATTAGTGAAAAAATTAAGTGATTTTGTAACTCAATTATTTTACATAGAAAACAACCTGCTTCTCAGGCAGCTTTATTTGTAACCTTGGCATTACAAACATCCAGTGCTAGAGAGTACAATACCAGCCAAATAATGAACCAGCAGGCTGGGATTCCAGTCTCAACTACTCCATGATATGGGTAGGTAGTGTGGAAAACTAGAGTATTGGAAAAAATTTTGCTTTCTCTTTCAAGAATAATCATAAGGATTGTTTTCCCACTGATTTGTAACACAGAAAAAGGCCTTAGTCCACTGAATTGAGTCCATCACAACTGGACTCGATCTTAGAGGCCTTTTCCAACCTAAATGATTCTATGATTCCATGAATACTTCATTCAAGTATACTGAAACAATTCTGTCTTCCTCACTCTATACTGTTTGACTACATACATCATTCAAAGAGTTGGAATTATTCCCTAGTTGTAAGTGATATTCTGAAACCTCTAACGGTCTGGGAAAGGTGTTGATGAGAAAAACATCACAGAATTCTTTGGATCACATTCAGTGATTTCTGCCCTTGACCACACTGAGTCTAAGATTAATTACACTATACTTGACAAGTCTAATTTCCTCCTGGTATAACCTGATGGAAAGTAGCGAGGATGTTTTAGTGGATAATTTGGCTATTGAATTTCTCATACATTTCTATGGTGAATGCACTTGCTAGGTGCTAAGTTTATCAAAAAACCCAGCATCTAACATGGAGAAGAGCAGTCTTGACACATTAAGTTCAAAGGATCCAACCAATCCTGATCATACTTTAATCATATATCTTAAAATCATATGAACTTTCATATGAGCAAGTTGTAATTTTAAAAAAATGCAGCAGGAAGAATAAAATTTAATAATTTTGATGGGCCAAATTTATCATCTCTAAATAGAGCTTACTAAAAGATTTTTTTTATTATTTTGATGTCAGAGTTCATCAAGTTCAAAAAAAGTTAAATAACTATTCTCCTTCTTAAATTCCTTGAAAAACAAGAAGTTGTGAAGTTGCACTTAGTAGTATGCAAAGGAGATAAACTCTACATTAACCGTGTAATCATGTAACCATGTAACCATGAAATCTAATTAGTAACAACCCATTCATACACCATAACTCTTAATGTGCAAGAAGAACAGTAGCTTCTGTTGATGTCTCATTATACTGTTCATCAAATTATAAATGTAATATATTTTCTCACATTTTGTATACAGTATTTTAAAGCATCTTGAATACATTATTTTGTGGGCTTGGTTGGAAAAGCTATGAATATATTTACCAAGTGGTTCATTTAATAGATTTTACAGGTTTTCAAAGTAAGATATTGAACTTTTTTTCATTATTCCTGCAGCCCTATTATGTAAAATATTGCACATCTTAACAACATTGATTTTTTTTTTTTCCTTTACTGGAATACTTTGGAGTTCAAATTAATATTAAGTAACTTTCTTTAAAGTTCTTTTTCTTTACTCTTGAGCTTAATAGGCTGAAATTGAATTTAATGGAGCAGAGAGGAGGGTGAGTGGGCAGGGACAGCACAGTCACAGTGGGTTTGGGGTGTGGAGTGATGCTGTTTGCAGCAGGACTCACATTCGGGGAGCTGGGTTTCTCCTTCCATGCTCAGTTCAGACTATTGCAATTTTTATACTTTACTTTTAAGATACAGCACCTCCTCCCTCTACTTCTTCACTGGCCTTCGTGTCTTTCTCTCATATTCTCACTCCTCCTTCTGAATGAAATTATTGAAGTGGTTTTTTCTCCCCTCTTAACTATGTTATTCCACAGGCGCTACCATTGTCGCTGATGGGCTTGGCTTTGGCCAGTGGTGGATCCAGCTGGCATTGGCTCTGAGGCAATTGTCATGAGAGAAGCTTCTAGCAGATTTCCCATGGAAGCCACCACTGTAGTAGCACCCCAATGCCAATAACCAAAACCTTGCCATGCAAACTCAGTACACACAGTTTTAACAAAAGTTGTTTTGACTACCTGTTTCCTTAGAAAGTTAGGAAAAAGACCTGCTTGTAAGACCACCTCTTGTTCCCCATGCTGCTGCACTGCAGTTTTGATCAGAAGCCCAAGCAAGCCCACACCCTCCCTATGCTACAGAACCTGAGGCTGCTGCAGGTTCTGCAAGTCCAGCCTGTTCCAGGGTCTTCCCACCCCAGGGGTCTGGCCTGTGCTGGAGTGGGGTCATCACCAACAACTGACAGACCTCTGAATCCCTGGGCAGGACACATGCAAGACAGATTTCAAAGCAGAAAATAGTGCCTGAAACAGGTTAGGGAAGGATTTCAGTTTTGGTGCTAACCATTTGATTGGAATACTCTGCTATATGCTAAAAGTGAGGAAATAAATTACCTAGCAATTAAGTGCTCTCTCTGCTGTAATGGCAGGAGTACGAACCGGGAAACAGATCTGTTCTGTATCCACCCAAGGATTGCAGAAATCATGTGAAAATCTCAGGTACTTGAGGCAGTGCTAAGGAGTGATAACTGTATTCTTCATTGAAATGGCTTCCATTTAGCCCCATCATTTGGAGATGATGAAAAAGGGGAAAGGTAAAAGATGAATGTATCTACACAGAATGGTGAGAGCACGCATGAAAGATAATCCTACAGAGCATACCAAATATAGCTCTAAAGATCCAGGAATTAATGAGAGTGTCAGTGGTGGTTAATGCAGTGCTCCGCATGGGATATGAATGAGGCCATACCTTCCCACGGTAAGGAAAGTGTAATTTCAAATTGCTTCTGATATCAACGTGCAGCAATTGTGAGCAAACATTGAACCCATAATGGAAATGACTGCATTTTAATTGCTGAATAAATTACGTTGCATATAATAGACAGTAATTTGCAAACATTTTGCAACTTTTTAAATGCCCAAAACCTGCCTCTGCGTCCTTTTTGGAGCAGTTCCCACTTTGCCCGGTCAGCTCTGGACGAAGCAGGCTGCGGGGGCCAGCCTCTGGAATCCGGGAGACCAGAGGTCTGGCTCGTGGGTCCTTCCACAGGACCGCGGCAATAGAGGCAGGTGCTGGAAGAAGGAGGCAGGCTCAATTGTGGATGAAATCCGGAAGGTTTATTGTGTCTCTGAACAGGGAACCTCGCCCCCCGGGGGTGTCCAGCAATGAGCAACCCTGAACGCGCCTGCCAGGGGTTTTATGGGGGGGTGGCGACAGGGGAGGGATGACAACGGCATCGAATCAGGGAAGGAGAAGGACGGGTCTGTGGGATGAGGGACACACAAGGGAACCTATCTTGGGAAAGGAAGGGAGGGATCCTCCCCCCAAGACCAATCACTCGACGCCCCTGCCAGAACTTTCCAGAAGCTTGGGAGGGGTGCCGGAGCGATTGGCAGGGGTCTGGGAGGAGACAAATAGAGAAAGCAGGGTTATGAACACGTAACTAGGAGGGTATAAACTGGGATGGTACAGTAATACGAAACCCAAAGGGGAGACCCGGACTGAACCAAACAAAACACACTCCCACAAAAACCTGCTATCTACTAAGAAAAAAGAATTCTGTTTTCTCAAAACCATGAAAAAATAATGAAAACTAGTGCTTTCCTGAAGTTGATAATTTTATTTAAAACATGAAACAAGATAATTGGAAAAAAACATATCATGATAGACACACTTTCCTCCTGCTTATCTTCTTCCTTTTCTTCAACTCCTAGCTCAGATAGTTGCAACAGTAAGGCAATTGGGATTACATCATCTGTTCTGTGCAGAACACTAAAAGTATGAGTTGCATTGCTGAATAATCAGAATTTTTCTACTAGAATGCCTATTCTGTAGTCTGAGCTAATACACTATTCTGAAAATTTAATATCTTCGCAATCATTTTA
Source organism: Corvus hawaiiensis (assembly GCF_020740725.1). Taxonomy (NCBI): domain Eukaryota; kingdom Metazoa; phylum Chordata; class Aves; order Passeriformes; family Corvidae; genus Corvus; species Corvus hawaiiensis. The sequence continues at coordinate 11,629,993 of NC_063242.1, read as the reverse complement.
ATATAGAACAGAACAAAGCTTTGCTGAAAGACGCTTACATTTAAATAAATTAGAGCAAACTAGCAAAATGCAGAGGTTGAGATACAGGGTGAATTGTGCATGAGGCAACTTTATCGAAAAAGGGTTCAAAACATGTTTTATCTCTGAATTCTTGAGGACTGAAAAGAAAATCAGCAATAAAGGGAGCAATAGAGGAAGCTAGCTTTTTCACACAGTAAGCAAACCTTTGTAAGGGCAGATCCACTGCATAATCCTTATTTACTGGAGTCTAAACTCTTGTAGGCAAATGTAAATATTCAGCACAAGAATGTGTGCACAATACAGATATTCTTTATTCCTTCAGAGCGAGGCCTCTTCAGTATAGCTCATTGTCAATGCAAGATAGCTGTCTGTGTAGAGAAAAGGAAAAACACGTTGTCCACTGTAAACTTAATCTCTTGCTCCAAAATGAAGCTTATTCTAATTTGAAACAAGTATTTCTATAGTCTTGGCATCAAGATGTTTTCATTCAATAAATATGTATAAACAAACTCCTTATTACAGATTCCACAAAGAGCTTTAGTCAGGTCTCTAAATTATGGCTTTAAGAAAATCCTGGTTTTTGTGTGTGTTGGGCAGTTTTCATATTTCTTACATTTGGTAAAATCTTTAAGCAAAAAGTTCAGGTTTTCATTAAATTACTGTGACATATAGAAATACAGTAAATAAATATCCCCACTGAACATACTCAGTTCTGGAATATACAATGTGCGGCAATATTTTAAAATAAAGGATTCTCTAGTTCACTGTGTTTGTTCTGCATGTTGTCAGTGTGCTGTAGTGAGAGAGGTTTGGTATTGTAAAGTTTTAGTTAAGTTAGCAGTCATTTTGCACTATGCAGTGTAAACAGCTTGAATGTAGATAAAAAAAAGGAGGGTGAGGAGGTGGGGTGGTGTTCTTTAGAGTATTATTACTCAATCATCTAAAAAGGTTGGTATGTCATATTTTGTTGTTTGATAATTATTTTGCAATGCTCTTAGCAGACATATTGCTTCCCTAGGTGGTGATTGTCTGAAGATTTCATTACAAACAGGAGCCTTCAGGGAAGAATGTTGCTTAATGAAATTAATCATTATATGGGTTTACTCTTTAATAAGGTACTTTGTAAGAGATTATTTCTAGATGGAATATATTAGTGCAGATATGCTGTTTTGACAGTCAGCACACTCTATGAGAAAGAGAGAGAGCAGGAGAAAAGAAGGCAGGAAGGAGGGAGGGAGGAAAACAGGGAGAGAATTAAAAAGGAGGTCTTCACCACACCTTTCTCTGACCCCCTTGACATGTCCTGGGAATCATTTGACCTCAGCAAACCATCTGGTTGTTGATCATGTGGTAGAGGGAAGATGACTATGTGATTGCAAAGAGGGAAGATGTATGGTTGGTACATTTTTGAGCTGTCTTATTGTGCCCTTCAGGTGTCAATGAACTCAGATAATCAGCAGAGAGGCTGGACTCGATACAGAGAAATTGGACTTTAGCTCCTGTTCCCATTTTATCCTTGAGAATTTTTTTTTTTTTTTTCAGAATCAGAGTGTCGTTGGTTCACTTGTCTTTTCAGAGTATTGGACTTGGAACTTCTTTCATGGTTTTTTTTTAATAGATCACTATCTATTGAGCTTGAGGTTACATGCAATTATGCAATGAAGAAAACCTTTGTTTCATAAGCAACAAAAAATAAATTAATGAATCCAAGATTTTGGATAGTTATAACTGCTTACAACACCTAAGAACTACTTCTAGTCAAGCTTCAGATCATACATTTCTGATAGATTTCCCTGAAATCTATTTTGGTTTATTTGCAAATATAGTTTACTTCCTACCCAGTGTTTTCTTAAGTGTGTTTGAACATAAGCTGATGCTTGAAGATTAAAAGAAGAACTGTCTTATAACTTTCCAGTGACCACCAGCAGTGGTATTAAATGGCTGGTGTGTCATGGATTAACATTTGAGACTTTTATAATTGGAGAATTTGATCCCTATCTTTCTTTTTGTTAACTTTCATGACTTTGTATTGTCTCCAGAGTTAGCTCTGCAGGAAAGAAAATCAGCCTATTACCCTGGGGATGAAATTAGAATTGTCCCACAAGGCAAGTGCAAACAACACTGCAAATCATCCAGGGATGATGGGGGATGATGCAGAAGCCCAAGTTTCAACTCTGTGTGTGCCCAGTGCCAGGTTAGTTTTCTTCAGGCCGCATTGGTAGAGGAAGACATGGCTTCTGCCTCAGTGTTGGAGCAGGAGGAGCTGTCTTTCATGTAAGACAGTCCTAACAGAAAAGGTGTGTGGTGTACTATTCCTCGCTCTCTTTCCATACTTGCATATCATCTCTTAGACATAGAGTTTTGGGGTTTTTTTAGTTCAATGTGTTTCCAGAATTCACAATAAATGACCTTCTGAGGTGAAAAAATGCTACACTCCAGCAAAGAGTGTGTTATGGGTTTAACATAAAAAATAAGAAATGTAAAAACAGATAGGGCTTATGAAAGGGCATGGCATTTTACTTGGTTTTATTGTTGTGAACACAGGTTTAATTCACAGAAATTGGCTAGAGATCTATAAGCTTGTTTTTTTTCTCAAAGAACACAATCTACAGAAGAAAGGAGGAAAAAGCAATTATTTTTGTGAGCATAAACTATAAACTATCAGATTTGCTAATTTGGACACTAGCTTCACTCTGAAGCTTAGCCAGCCTTTTATAATTTAACAAGTAGCCCTGATAATCTGCTGCATTGTGCACAATCATTTGCCATTTCTAATTAAAATTGACGAACCCCCTGAAACTTCCCCTAGACAAATGTGGCAAGTTTAGAATAGCTTCAATTGGTTTAACTCTTTAGGACTGTATTTTTACATAGGGTCTTTTTAGAAAAGAAACAACAATGTGTGGAATACTATAACAAGCCTGTAAAAATGCCCAGAAAATAGATTTCTTGTGATGATGTGTAAACAGTGCCTACAGAACATTTAGCATAGGAGAAAACATAGTGAAAGCACCATCTTCCGTCTAGACATGTTAAAGATACTTCGTTCTCATTTGGAAGCAGAGCCTCTGAGAAAAAATATTGTCTCATATACAATGTGATCACTGCTACTGCCTGGATGGCTGCATGTCTGTTAAACTCCAAACTCCTACTGCAAAATACGGTGTGTGCTTGGGCTCTTATAAATGACCTACTTAATCTTGATAGAGGCAGCACTGGACCACTTCATACAAAGGCAACGTTTCATACCTTCCCTCCCGCAACGAGATGGTGTCCTTGTGCTTCAATAAAGGAGTGACTGGAGGGTGATGTACAACAATCTGTGGATTAGGAAGCCAGAATCCTTCAGGCTTTTTTTACTGTTCAACACTGAATTATCACAATCCTCTCTTCCATACCTAACTGTGATTAAAGCTGGTTGTGTAATTCAACATATTAATAGAAAAATATTTTTCTCTACTTCTGTGAAAATAGTGCAGCCCTTAATGACTAATTTTTTTTTTTTTAATGGAGCAGATGAAATAGTGGGGAAAACATTGCTGATTTATATATGTGCTGTGTACAGTCATGTAAGAGTGTGTGCACTTTGCATATTTCAGGAGATGGATTTTTGCCTGCAGCAATGCAGTCCATTTCTGGAATGTCCAGAGTAAATTCCTGAGACCACACATGGGGGAAGGGAGACAGAGAGGGAGGAACAAAATGATACCAAAATGCAGATCTGATGCTCCTCATGTATTAGAGGACTTCTGGAAATTGATTTTGTTAACATCTTTACAGAGTACTGGAGTAGCTTTTATAGAGGCATTTCATTCTGGAAGGAAAGTGCATTTTTTATTGATAGTGAGTCTCTTTTGCTGTATGAATACAAGATAGATGATGCTGAAGGCAAAGTATTGGCCAAGAGACCTAGCAAGTGTTGTAATAGACATACAATGCACATATTCAGTAAGCATCTAGTTTATAACCAAAAGAGAACTGTGTTCTTTGAATGTTTGTCTTGCAGGTAGACAAATCAGGAGATTGGTTCAAATACATGGTTTTGCATTCCAGTCTAAAAAGACAGTATAAAAGAGTATTGGCCAGAATGTTTGTGGCTTCTGAAAAGATTTATTTTTCTCTGTTTAGCACTTGTGCCTTCATATGTGACGAGGTCCAGGGAGAGAGTTGTTTCCTTGAGAACTCAGTGACAGAATCATTGGTTCAGAGAGAGGAAGATCGAGTCCTACATAAAAGTTCTGAGATTTAGAGAGAAGAAAATCACAAAAATACAAGAAAAAAAAAACCAGAGAAAGTCCTTTCTGTGTCTTTATTTTGTATCTCAATATGTGTGTTTTGTTTTCTGTTGCAGATGAGTGAAGGCAGCAATTTTGAGGAAAAAACCCCCAAACTTCTATTTATTACTTAAATTTGAAGCCAATTTTTGGTAAGTTCTTTGTGAAAAAGGGGAAGACATGAAAGTCCATAAAAAGTTATAGACTCTCAGATTTCCTAGTGCAATAAAATGAGTCTCTTTTTTATACCTGTTATTTCTTTAGATTGAGTAATGTAGCTGGCCTAACCTATGCTTCCTTTTTTCTGTTTTTGTTGATGAGACACATGAAGAGCATTTATTTCCTGGCTTTCCTCTCCTTCTCTCTCTCTCTTTTCAAGTACTTGAATTCATGTACAGCATATTTTGGCTTCATGTGTCTTCTTGCATGATGAAGCATCTGCCTGTGGTGCTGAAGCTACTGGCAGTGCCTGTGTTTGCCCCAGAGCACATTACAGATGGTAGTGTCATTGCAGATAATGATAGCCTAATATACTCAGGGTAGCAACAGGGGACAGATGCTGCTTTTGTTCAGTTTTCAGTGGCAGATCCACCCTGCAGACTGGGGCGGAGGGGAGAAAACACCTCTAAAAAACAAGCCGAGCTGGCGATTTAGGTAAAGGCCACTGGGTGGGGCAAAAGTGCACATCATTAAAAACAAACAAACAAAAAGCAACAACAGAAAAACCCCAAACCAAAACAAAAAACCCGTGGATGATTGGTCGGAAATAACAGTGCAATCAAAACACGGGGTTTTTTTGCCAGTAGGTTCTCAAATATGCGAACTCACAGTCTCTACATATGAAACTACATATTCTTCATTACTTTATTACTTCCATGATAATTTACATCAGATTACACGGGGGACCATTTCAAGGCATTTTGTCTCTCAGGATATGGATGTGAGTAAATCGCACCCTATAATCTTCCATCATTCCCAGTGCTTTTTCCAGGGGGGATTTACACTCACACATAAAATAAACATTTAAAGCCCTACTGTATAATAGCAAAGGCCCTTTCTTCCAGAGAAAGATGCAAGCATCTGAAGTACATGATGTTTATCTTTTGCCTTTGTGCGGCATAGTCAGATGAGGAAACCTTTTCAGATAATAATGTTAAGTAGGAATTTAGCACTATTTTTCACTGAGTGTGATACTTTAACAAATTGCATGTGCCCTATTTCTCAGTTTAATAGCTTGAGATCATATAAAAAAATTTACAAATTTTTAATGATTAACATGATTTTAGCACAAACCAGCATTTTTTCCTCTTGCAGTTAGCAACACTAATGAGGGAAGGGAACTCAGGTTATCCATGTCATCAGTCACCCATGTTCAGGCAGTGTACCAGAAACACAGGAGAGAAGCCAGTAGCTGAGTGAAAAAAATCACACTGTGTATGAGCTTAACTTCTTGTATATCCTTTTACCAGTACTCAGATCTGCCATCTGTTTTCTGCCATAATGTAATTGCTCTGCTAAAGGTCCTTGAAGAGGTTTCTTCCTGTAGTGCTACTATTCTTTTCATATTTTTCTGTTGGAAGCAAAACTGTTGGCTTGATTTCAGCAAGCCCCTAAAAAGGAAGACATAAGGAAGAAGGGAGGAAGTATTACAGACTTTTTAAAAAATTTTTTCCCAGGTGTGTTCCTGAAGAGTGGTCAGAAAACAAATAACAAAAGAATCCCCATTGTCTTTGTAACACTACTGCCATTTTCTAAATTAGCCAAAAGAACTGTTCCACATGTAGATGTTGAAGCACTGACTCCAAGATGGAATATTGGATGTCTGTAGAGAAGGCCATAAAAACACATTTATTTTTTTTCCTTTTTATGTTCCTACATTTTCATGGCTGTATCCATCTATAACTCTCACATTTATGAACTCAGTAACTGTTATCAACTGTTATCATAGGGTCAGTGGACAGGACAGCTTATAATACAGTACCATTTTCTGCAGGGAGAAAAGAACACCATCTCTTATTTTTAGCAAAAGGACTGAAGCAAGGCGATAAAAGCCATTATACATCCTCAGTCATTTAACTCAATGGCTGGCACCATTTTTCATTGAGCTCCCATCTTTCTACAAACATCCCAATTAGAGCTACTTCCTGTGAGTAAAGCAGCCATCTGCTGGGGCTGCAAGTCCTTCTGCCCCTGGAGAGGACCATTTCACCTGATTCTTTTTAAAGAAGCTGACTGCCTGACATATTTCTACTTGCAGTGCTTGGCCTACAAACAAACAGCTGATTTCAGCCCATTTCCTGTTCATCAACCATACCAATCAGCAAAAACCATTAGAGCAGATGTTACTAACTTTAAGTAGCTTTAAGAGAGAAGACACTGAAGAGCTGAACTACCTTGCAGAAATTTCCACATGTGAAAGGGTCTAATGCACATCACTTTCTTAAGGTTCCTGGCCTGTAGATAAATGAATTTTATTGTCCATTGTTGCCAGCTTGACATTTTTCAAAATATTAAAAAATAACTTGAGGGAAAGCAAGCATAGTCATAGATAACACTGCTTAAACTGCTTAGACTATCTCAGAGATATCTTAGACTATCTCAGGGCAAGCAAAAAACCTCTGCTAATGTCTCAGAATACCTTTTAATTGTCCTGTTGGGGTGCTAAACATAGAAACAGAAAAAAAATTATCTCAACAATTTATGTAGTTTTGCAGAAAGGGCATTTACTGAAATGTGAAGACACTACCCCTGGCTTGCTAAGCAAGTGTATAATAAACCTGGATATTGGATATCGAACTCATAACTTCTGTCCTGTAACAACACGATCATCTTTCCACTCTGCCTTTCACTGCAAAGCTAAGATAGTAACGCTTTTTAATAATGTCATTACTGATAGTACTTATTACTTAAAAGATTACCCAGTGTTGTAGTACAACTGCCAGTCAAACTGTATCTGCTTATACCAGAACTGAATCTGTTTTGTAAGGCATTATAACATTTGAAGCACTTCAAACATGCAGGCAACCATGACCAAATACAAAGGAGGAGATTGAAATACAAGTTTTGGCTTTTCCTCCAGGTAACTCTCCCTATCCTCCACTACACTGCAAAGCAGAGTCTTTCAAATTATTTTATTTTGGGGGCCTACTATTGGCTTGAGCATACTCTAACTAGGTCTTCCAAGGTATCTTCTTCCAAGCATTGAAAGGTTATGACTTGTTACTCTTCCAAAAATCAGTCATCATCCCTGTCTAAAGTAGTTGTAGCTTTCCAGCCTACCAGAGAGTACACTGCAGATTTCCATTTATATTTATACCGCCTGAATTTCTATCCTTGTCTTTGACCACTGAGAAACCCTTCTTTTTCACAAATGTGTTGGGAATTAAATGTGGCAATACATTAAATGTGGGCTCCATAGTCAATAAACAATTATCAATAGCAACTTGAAATATTCATTTAGGGCCTAAAGTAAATTTAATAAAAATTGCATAAGAGTTAATTAACATAAAACAGCCGAATGCAAAACGAATTAAATAAACTAAAATAAAGTTCATGTTTTAATCAGCAAAGCCTTGTTGCTTAACAGCTCCTCCAGGCTTAATGTTCAGCTTAGTTTCTGGATCACACTCTTTCAAATTGCTCCACAGAGACATAAATCTGACTGCAGCTACTGTATACTCTTGTGAGAGTGAGTACATGTGTATATTTCTGAGTGGGAATGTGAAATATAGCGTGCTGATGCATTGCATGTGAATTAGTCCTTTCTGTAGTAGGGAAAATACATTGTAGTATATTTCCCTTAAAGAACACTGCCAAATATTTTCAGCTTTGTTTTGTTTGGGGTGATACCAGAGAAATTCAAGAATAACATTGGATTCAATTAGATTGTATGAAAGCTGGATAATGTTATTGACTTCACTGGAATTTTCCTGAATAGACACCAACATGTTTGAAATCTTATGTTAGCACAAAGTTCCCTCCTTTGGCATGCCTTCACTGCAGTATTTTTCTTCCTTGAGGCAAAATAAAGAAAACATTTCACAATCTGTTAATCCATCGATCTAGGACACGTGTTTCAAAATAACGTCCAAATTTACATTTTAACCCACACAACTAGGTGTCTGGATCATGCCACACATGTTAGCCTGCTCTGATCCACTATGGCTCAGCATGCAATCCTCTGAACACAATAAGTGAAAATGCAGCCTGAGATATCTTTTCCTTCTCTGGTTTCTTACTAAGCTTCAGCACAGCTTGACCACAACATGCTCTAAACAACAAGAGTTGACAACTAAGCGGTCAATGCACTAGCTAGCCATTTCTTGGATCCAAAATAAGTGGGAACTCCCAGGAGATGACCACTGGCCCTCCTGGGACCCTGCCCTGGTTGCTGTGTCTCTGTCTGGGAAAATGAAGAGAGAAATATTGTGTAATATTAGCTGTAACACTGGGTCCAGGATGTATTAGACAAGTATTTTTTGTATGCTCAAAGATATTTCTAAATTTTTCTGACAAGCATAAAAAACCTGTAAGTTTTGTTAATAACTACATGGAAATCTACTTGCATGGCCACCTATCTTATATATATATTAATAATCTACTCCATTTTCCAGTGTATATTTCTGCTAAGGACTTCTAGCATATAAGTCATCTGAGATTTTTTTTTCCTAAATTTCCCTATTTGTAGGATTATAATGGTGCTATTCTGTATTGAAAGTACTGTGAAATAAAAGTGTCAGGAAGCAGTTTCTGAGCCTCACGTAGAAAGTTTCACACAAGTGGAAAGCATCTTTTTATTTGCTGAAGTCTATAAATGATTCTGCAGCTCAGAGCAAGCTTGTGAAAAGCATTTCTAGTTCACATGGTCCTACATAAGACAAATTCTATTGAGAAAGTTGTGTTCTTCAAGTACAGCTAATTGAATTCTAGAAATTTTTATGTGGGAGGAATTACTTAATGAAATCATGTTAATATTCATAATTAATATTAAGCACAGCTTTTTTTGGTTTTTAAATCAGTACTGATTTTCAAGTATTTTGTTAAATGACTAATGATCACTCTTAAAGAGGGTCCCCTCTGACAAGACTGTAGCCACTGTATCTCAAAAAGAACACTTGTGGAAAAAAGGGTAGTCATCCTTTTAATATTTAGATGACTTAGAGAGACACTGACTGAAGTTTCTAGGTTTGATCACATATTCAATAAAAAATGTTTTTAAGGGAGAAATGTAACAACATGTTTGACAGCCCAGAGAAGACAAACCCTCAGGTATACTCTTGATTTTAAACAAACTTGCTAAAATACAAACTTTAGATGAAGGACATTTTCTAGGTTGAAATTTTTTCTCTGGAATAAAGGATTGCATCAATATCTCATTCCTAGACCAACACAGTAAAACCGATTCGATTTTGATGATGTGGAGAAAGTTGCTCAGGCTTCTTTAGATATTATTTCCTAAAACTTTTCTTTGGTAAAACTTTCAAGAAAACGAGACCTAAACGACAGCCAGACTGGTCTAAAGGCATAACAAACCAGAGGAACATCATGAACTTCAGAAGTAACTATTGACACACAGTTGGGCTTTCCCTGCTGCAGGGGGTTCACCCTGGCTGAATGCCAGGCACACCGAACTTTCTCTATCATTCCCCTCTGTAAGTGGAGAGGGGAGAGGAAATTTAACAGAAGGCTCAGAGATTGAGATAAGAACTGGGAGAGATCACTCACCAAATACCATGGGCAAAACAGACTCAAATTAGAGATATTAATTGAATTTATTACTAACAAAATCAGAGCAAGCTAATGAGAAGTAAAATAAGACCTTAAAACCACCTTTCCCCCACCCCTCCTTTCTTCCCAGCTCTATCTCTTCCCCCAGCAGTAGAGGGAGACAGGAAATGGGAATTATAGTCAGTTCATGAGACATAGTTTCTGCCTCTGCTCAGTGAGAGGAATCTTTCCACTGCTCCAGCGTGGGGTCCCTCCCATGGGATATAGTTTTCCATGAATTCCAACATGATTTTATTCCATGGGCAAGAGTTCTTCCTGAACTGCTGCAATGTAAGTCACTCTTCCATGGAGTTCAGTCCTTCAGGCACAACCTGATCCAGTGTGGGTCCTCCAGAGGGTCACAATTACTATCAGGAAACCTTCTCCAGTGTGGGCTCTTCTCTCTTTCCATGGGTCTGCAGGTCCCTGCCAGGAGCCTGCTCCAACGCAGGCCTCCCACGGATTCACAGCCTCCTCTCAGGCTTCCACTGCTCCGGCATGGGTCTCCTTCAGGGACTACAAGTGGATCTCTGCATCCCCATGGTCCTCCATGGGCTGCAGGGGCTCAGCTGCTTCACCATGGTCTGTCACACAAGCTGCAGGGGAATCTCAGCTCCTGCCCTTCCTTCTACACCAACCTTGGTGTCTACACAGTTGTTCCTTTCACATATTCTTACTCCGCTCTTCTCTGGCCACAGTTAGATCTGCACAATAACTTTTTTATTCTTTTCTTTTTCTGAAATCTGTTATCATGGAGGCATTACCGTAATTTCTAATTGTCCCAGCCTTGGCCAGTGGCACATCCATCTTGAAGCCGGCTGGCATTGCCCCTGCTGGACATGGAGGAAGCTTCTGGCAGCTTCTCACAGATGCCACCCTGTAGCCCCCCACTACCAAAACCTGGCCATTCAAACCCAATACGCCTGCGTTGTGCCCAGTGATGCAACATCTCTTGCTCCAGGAATCTCTTTTGAGGGTATAGTGGAAACTAAGGTAAGTAATATTCAACCCAAGCTAATATTTCTTGGGGAGATTTTCTTGTCACTTTTTGGGGGGCAAATGTTCCGTTTTTTGACACTTCTTTTTGTTGCCATTGATATTTTACATAAAGCAAGGGTGGTCCTGGTTAAGGTGTCCAAGAAATTGTGGCAAGGGTTTTACATCTATTTCAAAGCCATTTACATGCACTTTAAAAGAGCAAGAATATCAGCCCTATACCTTGTTCTGTCACTCCACAGAGTTCAGCTGCAGGGCAAGCTGCTGCAAAGAAAGTGTTGCTGTGAATTTGTCAGCAGAATGCCCCCAAATCAACATGAAATAGAGGTCAAAACAAAAGTGGAAGGCAAATCAGTTATTGAGCAATCTCTGAAGAAAACCAAGGCCAGGTTAAATGCAGCTTATGTAATTCTTTTTGAAGAGGAGATTCAATAAATTTATGGAGCTGAAATCCTGATTCTCAGGCTCAAGCAAATGAGAGCTGAGTGGAGAATACATTTTATTCGTATCAATCTTCGGTACTGTGCCACAGACAACTGACCTCATGGATGACTTGAAACACAGTTCTATTAGTCATTGGATCCTTCAGTTCCTGTGATTCCTTACCTGGGATCTCTGCCCAGAAGAACATTTTATGTTTTGAGAGATTGTTCATCAGTTATACGAACAACTACCCAGAGTGAAGTAGAGGGTCTCTCTAGACAGGAAAGAGAAGCTAGTGTTTCAAAATATAAAAAGAAATTTGAAACATTCAGTGTCTAAATTTAGATGCCCTACAATTAAAAATAGTATGATTTCAGAGGACTTGCATTATTTGCAGAGTTGTTTCAGTATACAAATTGCATACCACTCATTCATTTGAGAAGCTATATGTGTAGACTAGTGAATGCATTTAGATATATACAGTGAATTGCAATTTAACCCTTTTTCACTCATTTTAATAGGCCTTGTGTTGATTCAGCATCTACATTAATTCTAAAGTGTAGGGTTATTGATTTAACTTGTAACATCCCAGCAGAGCAGTTTGATGCATTTTTTCTTCTAAACTAAGTAAATTGACTTGAAAAGTGACTTTACATTTTATCATCTGATTACATCTCAGAACTACTGGTGATGAACCAAGCAACTAACTGAATTTTTCATATTCTTACGCTCCTAATTTTCAGTGTGTATTTACATTCCAGACTCTCGTAGCAATGTTCTCAATATATTCCCCAGATATATAGAATCTACTGTAAGAACTAAATGTAGAATGAACAAGGTATTTTTAAGAAATGAAGTACCATCTACATCTTCATGAACCTGTAAATCTTACAGTGTTGACATTCTTACTGTCAGTGATCTCTTCTAAGTATGAACAGCTTTGCTGGGATAGAGTTATGTCCAGGTTTAACAAATCAGTCCAGTGTTCCACATAGTTAAAATTAGTTTTAGAAATCATGGTTGTAGCCCACATTTTCAGCTGTAATGCTCATTCCAGCCAGCCATGAGGCTGAGAGGTCTACATATTCACTGTTTACAATGATTATTACTTTATATCCAGGGAGTTAAAAATTCACAGTAGATATTAAAAGGCTTTATTTCTACATAATAAATAGAGAATCATTCCCTCAGATTGCCTTTTCTTTCTGTCTTTTTTTTTAAATCAATGTTTTTCTTCTTACAAACACAGATTTCTTTTGGCTGTTTGTATACTGCATTAAAATATTCTTTTATCTCTTAAAGGTAGTACTATGGATTTTTACTCATGGTTTCTTCATTCCACATTACAGTAAAATAGATTAGTGTTTTAATTGTTTTTTATACATTTCAGTGTCTCATAAATGACTATGATTTTTGGAAGCATAGAAAGTATTTGATATCCAGTTCAATTCCTTTATGCCTCTAAGAAAGCAGTAACCTCACCAGACATCAGGTTTTTTTGCATCATTCTTCTTTTCATTTGAGAATAAATGCACTTTTAAAATATTTATTTTTTTGTAGGGCCTTGTAGCAAGCACTAGTGGAATGCCCTTTGCTATAATCTCTCTAATTACAGATCATACTTGGGACAAAGTGACTCTGTGTAGCCAGGATATTTCTTAAGAATAAATTTAGTTGGTATGCTCTTTGGGTCCATTTCTGTGTTAAGACTGCTGTATTTACTGAACATAAAATAACTAGAAATACACTGTTTAGGTTCTTTAAGGGGGATTTTTTTATCAATTGAAAATAACAACTGAAGTTAAAAAACTGTGAAAATATTTTATATCTCTGCCTCCATTTCATACAAATAAATCTTCTTAAACTCTCTCTGTGTAAAGATTTCAGGATGTTCATAAATATTAATTGGGTGGCCAAAGCTAAATTCAGAATTCAGTTTCAGGAAAAGAAACCCAAAACTCACTCTAAATGTATTTAATTGGATATGCAAGTTTTCATGGCTTATGCTTTATATTTTAAGACTTTTAACAGACTGTAGCATAATTAAACTATGACTTATTCCTGTTCTTCTTTTTTTTTTCCCCCCCCAAAATATAAGGACTGCTGCTGGACAAAATAATTGAACTGCTAAGGGCTGAATATATTTGGATAGGAATCTATAGCAGATTTCTTCTGCAGTTACTCTGTGAGTGTTGTCACTGTGTCTGATGATAAGGTCAGTTAACCTGTATGACCCTCAGCTATTCTACAGTGGCAAAATTCGAAAGTGAAAAATTTTATCCTTTTTTTTTTTAAATCAGAGTAGCTGATATATTAATTAATTAACATAATATTTCATATACCTTGTACTGTAGAGGTTTTTTTGGGAGTTGTCTTTTAAAGTGGAATTTCTTTATAAATTTTTCATTTGAAACAACATTCAAACACTTTTGTATATCCTAGGTAAGAGCATAAAATGGTTTGGAGGCTTCTAAGCTTGTAATTATATCACCTTTGTAATTGCCTCCTAATAGAAAAACATCCAAATTACACTTTAAGTCTGGTCAAACTGAGAACAGTGTTTTACTCTGAACTGAAAATAGCAAAAGAAGTCCAAAACAACAGTTCAAGTATTTTAAGAAGTGTGTTCTCTTGGGATGACTTAGTCTCACATTATCCTACAGCTTGTTATGGGGTTTTTGTTACTTACTCCCTTTTTTTTTTTTTTTTTTTTTTTTTTACCTGAACAACACCAAACAAAGTACCAAAAGGTACTTCATAAGGTATGGAGGGAAGTGAAAATATACTGAATGTAAATTAGTGTATTAATGAAAACTTCTGGACTGGAAAGGAGCTCGTTCTTGGGAGGTTTTTTTGTGATATTCAACTCATTGATGTACTTTCAAGCCTATGTAGCCTGGAGGAGTTGAGGAATATTACTTTATGGAACACTTTGTCTTGGGGAGAAATCTGAATCCTAAATCTTCACTGTATGGCAAATAAAATTATTTTTTACTTCAATGAGAGCTTTGTCTGATAAAGTAGTGAAGGAACTATTCATATATATATGTATACACACATGCACATATACACATAGATGCAAAACCATACATATGGAACTGTAAGTATGGATTAGGCAAATCTCAATATATGATAAATAAGAAAGAAGAAGGATAACGAAAAAATTAAAAATAACATGACTGCCAGATTTTAGAACTGGTGAGGGTACCATTTTGGCTGCCAAGTAAGAATTATATTTAAATTCAACAACAGTGAAATGCTTTTATTTCAAGATGCTGGTGATTTAATTCCAGCAAAAAGGAAGGTGAAGACATTAAAAGGGTTTTATGAGAAATTATTAGCATTGCGTTTTCTTGTCTGTTCAAGTAAAATAGTTAAGGGTAATTCCTAAATGAAAAATAATGTAATAATGTTAATGTTTACTCTAGTAATAAGTATTAGTTAGTTCATGGTTATAAAGTGCTTTGAGGAAGCAGGGCATTACATAAAGGAAGACTTATTTTTACCATAATATCATGCAACTCTTTTAGCTATTTCCCACTTTCACGATACATCATTTAAATCTGTTCACTAATAGATACAGCCTTCTTGGGTAAAACTTATGTGAAAGAGCACATCATTGAATTGTTCTAGAAAGGTAAAGATGGGAAGCTATCTTCACACTATATACTTAGAAGTGTTCCTGCAGAATTGTGACTAGTTCTGTGACCAGAGAATGCTATTATTACACAGGAATTGTGATATTGATTCAGATCCAAAGTCTATCCTGAGCAGGATCACTGTCTGAGAAAGTGGCCAGTGTCAGATGCATTGAAGTCGTGGAGGCCTCTCCACAGGCACTTGATATCACATAGTCTGCCTCCACTTTTGATATTTTTTTGGTTGCAACCAGATTCAACCCTGAATCATGAAGCACTTCAATATGTCTCTATGTACAAAAATGTAGTACTTTATGTATTGTGTGCAAAAAAAGCAAAGTTCTCCAAGTAGATGTGGGTGAAGAAAAGTTTTTGGCAGTTGTGCAGGGAAGCAATTGAGTGAACCAGTGGGCTGCCCTAACTCTTACAATTGTGCAAGAGTTTCTCAAGGAAAAATGCTGCGTGCAAACAAACTCCAACCCTTAGCTCCTTTTCATCTCCTAAAACCTTCATTGCCTCTGTTATCCATGATCTCATTTTCAGTCAAATTTTTTGCATCCATGTTCTGATTCTACTTCTCTGATGTTTTATTTCTCTATCAGGGGATTATAGTGCAGTGTAACTTTCTGTATATGCTAATCCTCTCACCCATAAATCATTTCTTTATTCTGGGTTTAAAACTAAATCAAGATCAAAATCCTTCATAATCTTTTGGTTTGTCTTTCATTTGGATAATTTTTGATAGAACTTAAAGATACTGGCCAAAGACTAAAATGATACTGCACAAGCGGGAGTAAGCGAAGTCCCTTTTTAGTGAAAACATGCCTGAAGTCAACAGTAAATCCTTGATTACATTCCTAATTTGTTAGCATTTTTGTCTATATTCACTATATCTCTTATCAGGTTCTGTTCAGTTTTAAAAAGGAGGATAGCAGATCCCTGTGCAGTAAAAAGCTTTTTACTTTGTAGAGAAGTTCCTTACCTAAGGCTCCTAACTTCATTAGGAGACTATCTGCAGTTTGTGGCCTCAAGGACCAGAGTGAGGTTTGTGAACTAAACTGAGATAATGAGTTCTCACTGGGGTACCCTCTGCAGCCAGTGTGGCGTTACGAGGATCACCCATCCCTTCAGCATGGCCATATGCTAATGGATGCCAGAGGTCCTGGTTAGCAAATAATCATTGCTGAAGGGAGGAGCTCCATGAAGGACTAGAAAGGGATAAAATGGGCATAATTTGCCCTGCAGTGTTCCTGTGGATCCCTAGTGGGCTAAGTCTCTGAATTGCTGTCTAGTCTTCTTGGCAATCCTGGAAGTGCCAACATGCCAAATGTAGGTACCTCATGTAAACAAGAAATTATTCAGGTGATCATCCTGCATACCAACTACCACAGTTGTAGTTCTCTGCAGAGAAAGAAGCCACTTCAGAGCTCAAAACTCCCCTTCAGTTTTCATCTGCTTGCTTCAGGTAGACAAAGAAATGCTATGCTAATCTTGAAATTTCCTTATTACTTCTTTCTTCCAGGTAACTAGTCAAGAACAAAACTAAAATTCATGGTATCCTTTGGATGTTGAAGATCACTCTATACCAGTTTTAGTGAAAAAGGAAAGGAGGAAATTTTGAAATAGTGTTTTAATTTACTTTTTCTTTAATATGTAAGGATACTGGAGAGCAATGAGTGCAGTTTTGTGCAAATAAGGCTTGCTCTGGCACTGCTGTGTAAAAACAATCACTCACTTCTGGGTTGTGAGCTGGAATACATTCCTACTCTGTGTTCTGTCTCCTAATTAGTTTTTAATCCATGACATGACTGTGCATCATCCCCTCTCATTGCTTAATATCCTTAAAAGAAGAAATCTTTCAAAAGGCTCTTGAAATTCTAAATCAGTTATATTGCCTGCTTCTATTATGTATTTTGTTAACTACCCCAAGTTGTACTAACGCTTTAAGAATGTAAAAATCTCTGTAACAATAAGCTTTGTAGTTTTTCTCCTTTTCATGTTGTACTCATCAGAGATTCTTATAGACCTTTGGTCAGTGCTACCAATTAGGAGGCATACACATACTGGAGCTCAGACTTAGATCTGTAGGGTTCTTGCCTGTTCCTTTTAGTATTGAAAGTGCCTGGAGCACAAGTAATATGATATGGATGGCACCTTTATTAAAACGTGGCATAGCAATAAGCATCCATGAATTCTCTCTAATGCGAAGGTTTTTAAAATTTCTTTTCTCTAGTAGCTTATCTGCTTAAATTCTGAGGCCTTGAGTATGTGGGGTTTAGGCTACATTCTGCAGAAGCATATACATACGCACACATATATATATAATTTTTTTTTTATATCACCAAAACAATGTGCACACCCATATATTGAGCCCTGTACCCTCAAAATGAATGTATGGGAACTGATGTTATTTTTTAAAATAGGATGTGCTATCCAGCAAGGCACAAGCTGTTGCACACTTACTATTATTTTATTTTCTTCTATGCACAAGAAGAAACTGTGTAGAAGCCCAAATAATAATTTGCTTCTACCAAACATGAATTCAGTCCATTTCTGTACCCTGGTGCTTATCTTATTAAAGCCTGTATCACGTCAGACTGACAACTAATGCCCATACTCTTTCTACTGTTCTCCTCAGCAGTGTTTGACACTGTCAGTCATACATTCCTGCTTACATGCTGTATAAATCTGGCAAGTGTAGGCAGAAGCATACTGAAGTGACTCTGATCTTTCTTGTCAGATTAATCCCAGAAGGCTCCATTTCCATCTCCAGAACTTGCCACTGAAGGCCTTAGTAAGGTTCAGTTCCTTCCCCTTTCTCATTCGATATCTGTACCTCAGGAAACTACGACTTAGCAGAGACTTGGAAAAAGACCAGAAGAGAAGACCAGAAGAGCATATACCCAACTTGCAGAATGAGATAAAATCCAGGTAGTGGAACAGAAGATATGCCCAAATACCTTTCACATTAAGCTTCCCAAAGAAGGGAAAGTTTTTGAAGGAAACTGAAAGTGTAAGTTTAATTTGCTTGCTTCTGCCCTCTCATCCCTACTCTTTGTTCGGTATAGTTACATATGGACTCATGCTGTGAAGTTGATCAGGAAAGCAATACATGTTAAACAAAATTAATTGAAAACTTCTCTTTTCTTATTGCTTGATTTAACTTGAATCATTGAACTGATCTATTTCACAATGTACACTCACACATGGGATGCCACCCCAGCTAAACAGAGAGTGAGTGCCAGCCCTGGGGGTAGGAAGGAAGGAGAAGAGGAATGTCTCAGCTGGCTTTGTTGTGAGTGGCACTGAAACAAACAATTCCAACCCTTATCTAGATGAAAACCACATATTATAATTGGGAGTGAGTTTTCAGATGCAGCTATTCAAACTCATACACTTATTATATGCAATGCCTTAAAGAAAAGAAAGTTTTAAGAAGTGGTATGAAGATTTCATGATCTGTATATTTACTTACTTATTGTTTTTAAGGAGAATAAAAAAGTGAATTTTCTGTTGAAAATGCAACTCCTCCTGGCTGCCCTGCAGAGGTGAGCTGGAATCACGAGCTGGTATCACTAAAGAGCTGACAGCTTCTGCAAGGGCTCCTCTGCCAGCAGCTTAGAGGAAGACACCGGGCCTCGGGAAGGCGATTCCTTTCGGGACCATCTCCCCGGACCGGTCACCTCTTCCTGGGTCACAGCCTCGGACCCCACCACCAGCTGTGATAACTGGCGCCCGAACAGCCTTGGATCCTGGAACCTCGACCTGGCCCGAGCTGCGTCTTGATCGCCAAGACAGAACCAGCCGTTCGTGTGCTGCTCCTCTGAAGACAGACCTACGTTTTAGCAGGCCTTTTGGACGGGGACAGTTCGAGTCCCTCATCTCCCACCTAGGACAAAGTCCCTGAGGATCGAACTGCCAGACCATCTCCCCAGCAGACCTTTCTAGGAGCCAGCCTCACCAGAAAACGGGATTTGTAAGTTTAAACTTGGGGCTCTGCTCTCCTCTTGCGCGCATTTCAAGTTATTTTGGTTTTTTTTCTCTTTTTTCTGCTGAGGGAGGAACTAAGATGGGACATAGGCAAGCTAAACCCAGCCTTTCCCAATCTGAGAGAGACCTATACCCCTTTCTTCTGACTCTTCTCTTAAAATCTGACTTTAAATTCCGTAAAGGTGTTCTTTCTCAGAAAAATCTTAAATCTTTCAGTAATTGGGTATCTCTAAATTTCCCTGAAGCTACCATCGATTCTGTTCTTTCTGATTCGTTCTGGGACAGTGTGGGGAACAAACTGTATTCCTCTCAAGCCTCGGGAAACCTCTCAAGTTTCAAAATTCACTCCTTTATTTCATTTACTGGTTAAAACGTGTCGTGCGAAAACCCCCCCTCAGCCAAACCCCTTCTCTGCCCTTCCCTGCTCCCACCCCCCCTCTCCGCCTCCGGCAATGGCCAGCCAGAGCGCGGACCCCGCCAGCTGCCCCGGCCCTGGCCCGGCAGGGGCGCCGGCCCCCCCACTTCCCTTCCCCGATCCCCTGTTCCCGGCGGTCCTCCCCTGTCCGGCCCCCCCTGCTCGCCCCCCCGGTTCCGCTGTCACCCCCCAGGCAGCGCACGCGGCACCCATCCCAGACCCATCCCCCCTCCCCGGGATGGATGAGCCGCCCCCAGCCCCGTCTCCCTGTGCCCCTGGTATCCCGCAACCCTCCCCGCACGACACCACCCTTCCCCCTCTCGCACCGACCCGCGGTGCCTCCGACCCCCCACACCCCACCCCACCGCGTCCCAGTTTCCCGCCGCGTCCCAGCTCCACGCGGTCCTGCCCCCCCCACACCCCAGCGCGGCGGCCCCGTCCCAGCAAGCCGCCCCGCCGCCGCTGCCCCCCCCCCGCACCCACGGAGCAAGCATGGTACAACACGGGACCGGGACCGGGACCGGGACCGGTCCCGCAGAGCTCCGTGCACACATCGTGGGGCACGGAACAAGCGTCACGCCCCCCGCCAGCGTCTGCCCCTGTCGCCGCTGGCGGAACGCAGCTATCCTCAGCACCGCCTCAGGCTATCGCCCATAGAATAGAATCTCCCTCCCCCCTTCCCCCACCGCAAATGGCCCTGACACGCTGGCAGGTGCCGGCACACCCGCTCTCCCCCCCTCCCAGCTGCTTCTTGCGCAATCCCTGCTGATGTTCCCCCTCTCCCTGCACCCCCCCCCCCTCCCCCTACTCCGGGTTCTTGCGCAATCCCCATTCCCCCCGCTGCTGCGCTAGAGCCTACTGCCCCCCCACACCCTCCTCTTGCCCACCCCGACTCCACATGGAATTGCGAAACCGGCACTACCTGTAACCCCCCACAAATGACCTGTTGCTGTACAACCTCTCCACCCACATGCTGCCATAACAGGACCCCTTCCCACCCCTCAAACAACCCCCGACCCCCCGCCATTCCCGCCAGAGCCGGCATTTCAAAAACGCCGCGCAACGCCCCCTGTATCTCAGCCCCGCCCTGCCACAGCCTAGCCCTCCTGTTCAGATGACAGTAGCAGCAGCTCAGACTCTGAATCTGAAGATCGATGGGCACAGACACGCAGGGAAGCGAACCGGGAGGGGGATTGGGAGTTGGCTCAGAAAATTTCAGCTTTTCCAGTCATTATAGGGAGAGGGAGGAGGGGTGGTCCATCTACAAAAACATGGGAACCTATCCCATACAGAGAAATCAAAGAGCTTAGCAAGGCAGCGAAAGACCATGGGAGAGGGTCACATTTCTTTAGAAACTTATTGGAAGCCACTTTCTCTGCCTATACATTAGTATCACATGATATTAAAAACATTATTAACTGCATCCTTTCCCCTGCCGAATATATGTTATGGGAAAGGCATTGGAAAAGACACTTAAAAACACTGTCTGACACTTACGCTAAAGATGCAAATCAGACAGATTGGACAATAGAACAACTGGCTGGAGAAGGTGACCTCCAAAAACCCTTAGATCAAGCTACAACCTTACCTGAAGTAGCATTACAAGACATAGCTATTGCAGCTAAGACATCGCTGTTTCTTACCCCTGATGATTCTGTTCCTACACAATATTTCTCTAACATCAAACAGTCAGCAAATGAAAGCTTCATTCAGTTTGTTGATCGTTTGAAAGCTAGCTTAGAGAAACAGATAGAAAGTCCGGATGGACGAAAGGAACTTTTGGGCAAACTTGCCATGGTAAATGCTAACGAACAATGTAAGAACATCTTGAGGGCCCTACCCATGGACACAGAACCCACAATAGAACAAATGATAGAGACCTGTACTAGACACACATCCACAGAGAACACAATGACCCAAGCGGTTGTAAAGGGCATCACAGAAGGAGTTTCCGGTATATTTGCTGTAGCAGTCTCTAAGGAGAATGCCCGCTGTTTCTATTGTGGCGAACTTGGACACTTTATAAAAGACTGCACACAAAGGTCACCCACCCAGGACCATCGTGCCACCTACCAAAGGCACCAGAGACAGCAACAGCACCAGCAGCGTCCAAAAAACTTCTATCGGAGCGCGGTGTCAAGGCCCTGCGCCCAGACAACAAATCAAAGGCCATACTACCCCACTGCAGCTGTGGACTCCACATCGGACCACGGAGAGCAGACAGCTGGACCTTGCCCGGCACCATCATCCCAGGCGATCCCAGAACACATGAGAAGGATCCAACACACGGAGCGCTACTGATCGGAACGAGACGCCAACTGGTAACATCACTGCCAGTTAACTTTGTTGACAAGCGTTTTTATTGTATTCCCACAGGAAAGTATGGACCGCATGATGGCCCATAGGACATTCTTATCCTAAGCGATACCCTCCATGGTCCAGAACAACTCTTTGTATTACCAGAGATACAAACAGTGCACCCTGGACAAGAGATTCTTGTCCAGCTTTGCTGCACGGACACACCTTTCTTTCTCCCACAGGGAACACCGATTGCTCAAGCTTTTTTACTTCCACAGAACCGCCCAGAACAGCTTCCTCTCAATCCTACAGCAATGTGGATAGAGATCGTGGGCTCAAACAAACCGACCATCGAGTGCAGCTCGTTCTGTAAAGGAGAGAGGGTCTACCGCCCAGGGATGCTGAACACCGGAGCAGACATGACCATCATCGCCCGCTCCGAGTGGCCAGGGAATTGGGAACTGGAGCCAGTGGCAGGTATGATCTCCGGGATTGGTGGAGTTGCAGTATCCATGAGGAGCAAACGAAATGTTGTCATTGAAGGACCTGAGGGCAAGATAGCGACCACCCGACCATTCGTGGTAAGAGCCCCCATCACCTTATGGGGCAGAGACCTTCTATCCCAGTGGGGTGCCACTCTTACCATTCCCAGCCAGGATTTCTGACTGGGGCCACTGAAAAACGTGCGCTGCCATCTACTCCCCCGCTCACCTGGAAGACTGACAACCCAAAATGGACAAGGCAGTGGCCCCTTGATAAAGAAAAACTCAGCGCGCTGGAAGCCCTAGTGGAAGAGCAACTTGCCAAAGGTCGTATCACTGAGACTACAAGTCCTTGGAATTCCCCTGTCTTTGTACTGAAAAAGCCCAGCACAAACAAATGGAGACTACTCCAGGACCTACGAAAGATCAATGAGGTCATTGAAGACATGGGCCCCCTCCAACCTGGCCTGCCATCACCATCGATGCTGCCCCAAGACTAGCTGCTGGCCATCATAGACATTAAAGACTGTTTCTTTAACATCCCGCTCCATCCCCAGGATGCACCACGGTTCGCCTTCTCCATCCCCTCTCTTAACAATGAAGCCCCACTCAGAAGATACCATTGGCTCGTCCTCCCACAAGGCATGAAGAACAGCCCGACCATCTGCCAGTGGTACGTCGCCCACATTCTATCCCCCATCAGGAGCCTGTTTCCAGAAGCAATCATTTACCACTATATGGATGACATCCTAATCTGTGCATCAGAAAAAACTTACTTGGACAGAACTCTTAAAAAGACAATTGAAGCCATAGAAGAAGCAGGGTTCGAGATTCGTGAAGACAAAGTGCAGCACTCCAGGCCATGGACTTACCTCGGCCTCCAGATCCGTGAGAGAACCATCGTACCCCAGCAACTCGCCATCAAAAAGGACCCTAAAACCCTAAGGGACTTACACAGCCTGTGTGGATCCATAAATTGGATACGCCCTCTACTGGGAGTCGCAAATAAAGACCTCGATCCCCTCTTCAACCTCCTCCACGGCAGCAAAGACTTGGACTCTCCATGTGTCCTCACACCTGAAGCCCGAGATACCATCACTAAAGTCCAGGAAGCCCTGTCTTCACGCCAAGCCCATCGCGTTGAACCCAGCCTGCCTCTTCAGTTTGCAGTTTTGGGTAAAGCTCCCTGTTTCCATGGACTGATCTTCCAATGGGACCCTAAACTCAGAGACCCTTTGCTGATACTTGAATGGGTCTTCACAAGCCATCAACCTACAAAGAGATTAACCACCTTCCAAGAAGTAATGGCTCATTTAATAAAAAAGGCCAGAACTTGTCTCCGCTCTCTTGCAGGGTGTGAGTTCACATGCATATACTTGCCATTGACCACTGAAGATCTGAGGCTGTTGCTCCGGACCAATGAGAGCCTCCAGTTAGCCCTAGATAGCTACACAGGCCAAATTTCCGTTCACATGCCAAAACATAGACTTTTCTACCGTGAAGCAGCTTTTAAATTGATTCCAATATTAATCCAAAGTAGAAAACCTCTTAAAGCTCTGACCGTCTTTACTGATGGTTCATCACATCAGTCTGTCATGACATGGAGACAACCCAATACCCAGAAATGGGAATCTGATATCCAAGTAGTAGAGGGATCTCCACAGATTGCTGAGTTAGCAGCTGTTGTCAGAGCTTTTGAGAAGTTTAAAGATGAACCTTTTAATCTGGTCACAGATTCGGCTTATGTCGCTGGTATAGCTATGAGGGCTGAACATGCTTTTCTAAAGGAGGTCTCCAACCAAAAACTATACCAATTGGTTTCTACATTAATCCATTTAATCTCCCACAGAAAACAACCTTACTACATTATGCATGTGAGGTCACACACTGACCTCCCTGGTCCCATTGCCGAAGGGAACAGGAGAGCAGATGCACTGGCCATGCCAGCAGAGACTGCAAACGTCCCTGACATCTTTGCCCAGGCAAAGTTGTCACATGCATTTTTTCACCAAAACATTCCTGCACTCGTCAGAATGTTCAAGCTCTCAAAAGGTCAAGCAAAAGCTATCATTGCAACGTGCCCGAACTGCCAGAACTACCAAATAGCATCTATGGGTACCGGAGTCAACCCCTGTGGTCTGAACAGCTGCCAATTGTGGCAAACTGATGTAACCCACTTCCCATCCTTTGGGAGATCCAAATACGTGCACGTGTCAGTTGACACATTTTCTGGGGCAGTGTTTGCATCAGCCCATGCAGGAGAAAGTGCCATCCACGTCATCAAGCATTTTCTCCTTGCCTTCGCCACCCTGGGAGTCCCTGAAGAAATCAAAACAGATAATGGGCCCGCCTACACCTCTCACAAGTTAAAAGATTTCTTCAACCAATGGGGAATAAAACACAAAACAGGCATACCTAGCAATCCCACAGGACAATCCATCGTAGAAAGGACCCACCAAACCCTCAACAGAGTCCTCAACCAGCAACGGAGAGAAACAGAAATTTTGTCTCCTGTTGAAAGACTCTGTAAGGCTCTCTATGTCATTAACTTCCTAAATGGTACATCATCAGAGCCTGACCCCCCAGTACCCCGCCACTTCTCAAATTCAACCCAAGCTAAGCTCACGGAGAAGCCACCAGTGCTGGTGAAGGACCCTGAAACACACCAGGTCTCTGGGCCTTTCCAGTTGATTACCTGGGGGAGAGGTTACGCCTGTGTCCAGCTACCATCTGGCCCGAAGTGGTTCCCAGGAAAAAGTATTAAACCATACTTAGGCCCTACAAACACTGCTACCTCAAACACCAAGAACTCTCCTGAGACAAATACAGGACCTCCCCAAAACCAGACCAGCTCAGCATGGAGACGAAAACGTCGCCGGATGCCCACCAACCAGGAAAAGGATCATCCCACCACACGGCAGCAGACGAAACAGAAAGCTGAACAAGAAGCTACAGCAAAAGTCAAGCCGTAGGCCAGACACAGCCTGGAAAAACTGATCCCTAGTTTATATGTTATCACCCCTTGTTACCCCAAAATATCCCCTTCCCTCAACCCTTGTCAAACTTCCCTAAACCCCAAAACCTCCCCTCTCACCACAAAGCTAACAAATCTTGCTTGTATTCCCTCTCAGAAGCCCCATCCCTGCCCAAAGATGAAATGTATCTACATTGATGCTGTCCTCACCACAGCCTTGATGACCTAAAAGTAGTCAATAACCTTTTTGGATGATGGGGAATAACGGGATGGATTGCATCTTTGATTAAGGGAGCTCTGTGGGAATTCATTGTAATTATTACTGTGTTACTTATGTTCTCTTGCCTCCTACGTTGCTGCAGAAAGGCTGCTGGGAATGCTTTTTCAATAAATACAGAAGGGGGAGTTGTGGGATATGCCCAGCCACTGCCCTGGAGGGATGTCTGCTGAGATAAGAGATTTCGCAACCGCCCAGCAGGACTCCCTGGAAAGGACTTTGGAGTCATGGTGAGGAAAAGTAGACCCACAATCCTTTGGGATACCCTATGCAGATCATTCTGTAACCCATTGGTCTATCCCAGACCCTCTGTAATCCATTGGTCCCCTTGCTGATCCCCTGTATCCCTATAAAAGAAGACCAGTTCGCCTCTGTAGAGAGATCTCGTCCCTGGCCATCCCTTCGCCGGAGGGAACCCACAATAAAGCTACCTTCGTGCGGAACCAGCCATACGGGTCTTCTCGTCTCTCTCTCTGGTCTGGCTTGGCCTGGAGGCTGCCCTGCAGAGCTGAGCTGAAATCACGAGCTGATATCACTAAAGAGCTGACAGCTTCTGCAAGGGCTCCTCTGCCAGCAGCTGAGAGGAAGACACCGGACCCCGGGAAGGCGATTCCTTTCGGGACCATCTCCCCGGACCGGTCACCTCTTCCTGGGTCACAGCCTCGGACCCCACCACCAGCTGTAATACCTCCTGGTCTTCTTTTAAAACTTTTCTTTGAACATGCAGCTTTTATTTTTTTCTATTTTTCTATGTTAAAACAGTGGCAAGTATAGGATGAAATGCTAAAAAAGGAAGACTGAGATGTACTTCAGTTTACTGTCCATAATTCAAGGAGTTAAAAGGTATTTTTATTTTTGTTTTTGTGAAGTCATGTATCACAGATTCTAGAATACTATTTGGACACTTTTCTACATCTCAGTTTTTCTGAGTTAACAGGCAGGTTTTCGTGTACATTTTCCCTTAAATTCTGTTTCCATACCTGCTAATTCAGTAAATAGAAGGATCTTTCTCCTTTCTTCTTCAGCTTACTAAGCTACCTCTTGGATAACTCTACTTCAAAGGCCATGTGTTATACTCAGCCATCTAAATGCAGAGCCAGACTAAATGCTGTAATTCCTAATTTCCCCTGACCTTAAATCCAGTTTTATGAATTAATATTAGCACTCATTTTTTGACCAGTCTGGTAAAATTACCTATCTATCTGTAGAGATTTTGCTTTCCTTTCAGAGGCATCAAAGCGTGCTTCCTTTTGAAGTGGTAAGTGCTTGGTATCGTGCCTGAATGCAGTACTGTATTGTTTTGTTCAGCCTCAGACTCATAAAGCTGTTGGCCTGATCCTTCACACAGCAGAAAATGCTGTGATCTGATAGCTGGGACTGAAGCAAGTAATGCTGGAGCTTGGCTGCACCAGGGAAAGGGGGAGAGTTTTTACTTCATTTTTCCCTTCTAGTGCCTGCTCTGTGCTCTTATCTCTTTTCATAGATGGGAAGAAATTTAAAAAGAAGTAAATACCAAATCTTTATTTTTTTCCCTTTTTTTTTTTTTCTTTTTTTTTCTTGGGTAACAGTTATGTAGCCACTTCCAGTCACTGAAACAGGTTGATAAATATGGTAGGAAATGGTGCTGTTGATTATTCTTCTCTATAAACTGATCACAGAAATAGTTTAGGGAATTTGCAGTCAATGTTTCAAACAATATTGTGAGGGGGATGATGATCCAACTGATCTTGAATCCTACTTACATCAAGAATATTCTGCCATTAACATATTAAACAGCAAGATGTTCCCAAGCCTGAACTGTCAGTGTTACCATTTTAAATGTCTCCCAATTAAATAATTAGGTGTAACTTAATAAATGTTCAAACACCACTTTCTTCCCTCTTCTTTCAATCCAACTGTCTTGTAGTTTATGTCACTATGGCCCACTTTTCAGCAAGAGCATGTCTTAATATTGACTGTATCAAATTAATCCTACGGTTTATTGTGGGCAGCCCCAGTTGGTCCTGTTCTAAGGCTTTCCCTCCCTTTCTGGTGAAAAGCACTTGTACCGTGGCCCTGCTGGTGGCCTGAATCACCTCAATTTGTTCTAGCAATCAGAGGCAGCTGCTCCATGTGAAAGGAGTGTGGACCACTGAAGAGAGCATTAGGACTGACCTCAGGCTGAATGCAAAAGGCTCAGCCTTTTCTGTGAGGCCAGTCGAGCATGTGCAAACAGATTTGCTGAAGTACAAAATGGTCCAGTGATTTAAAGCAAGTTTTCTTCTCCCTTTCTCTCTTCTTCTCTTTCAGAAATGAAACAGGATAGAGGATAGCCTGGGTACAATCTTAGCAACATCTGTTGCCTTTCACTAGGGTCTTGGCCAAGGCCAATAGCTATTCAAAGAACTACTGACACTTTACTGAAAGAGAAGAAAGACTTAAATAGAGAAGTGTTTGGACATGTTTCCCAACACATACAGTTGGGTCTTTTTGTGGGTCAGAATGCTTTTGGAGAAATACTTCTCCACTCCCTCCCCCACTCTCGCCTTTTCTGGTGAAAGTGTCAGAAAACAAATCTTCAGCAAATTAGAGTTCAGTGGGCTTACAACACTGAAGAACAGTCAAATTTTCCTTTCTTTGCTTTTATTGTCTGATAGAAAGGGTTTTTGACAACTAAAATCTTAACCACAGTTAATAAGAAGTGTGAAGGAATTTATGCTTAAGACTGCTTTACATCTGTTACTTTCTAATTTTCACATCAGTTTATCTTTTTAAGTTAACTAGTAATAGCAGTGGAGCAACTGCAGCATTTTAGCACTATTGAGATGACTGATATTGTACGAAGATATATTTTACAAACTTATTTCTTATGTTTGTTTTCCTGTGTGCTCTCCCCCCCTCCCCCATAAACATTAATTTCATCCAGCACTTAGGAAGAGGCAGTTACCTGTTTCTCTCTCCCTTTTTTCCTCACATAGCTTTTCACAGGCAATTTTGCTCTGTCC
Organism: Corvus hawaiiensis; assembly: GCF_020740725.1. Taxonomy (NCBI): domain Eukaryota; kingdom Metazoa; phylum Chordata; class Aves; order Passeriformes; family Corvidae; genus Corvus; species Corvus hawaiiensis. The sequence goes on along the minus strand of NC_063242.1, from coordinate 11,601,455 downwards.
AACCATGACATGCCTTCATAAAAATGACAGATGAAGCAGCTGAGTAACTGGTGGGTATATTATCCTCCTGCAGGCATCTGCTGCTCAAAAGGCACCTATTCTTTTGTTGGCCTTGAGACAGAGGATGTATATTGCATCCCATACATGGAGTCATTCTTATCAGCCTTCCCCTATTTTGAGGATAATCACAGTAAATTAAATAAAAGCTACTCAGAGGAAGTGTAGTAGAGTTATTGAATTACATATATTAGCAATAAAGCTTGATAAAAGTATACATCTGTAGGCACAAAAGATATTGCTAGAATCCTCAAGAACAAATCCTGTGGAACCTCCAGTTTTACTGAATTTTGTTTTGATCAGACCACAATCATTAAGTTCAAAGCAAGATGAATATCTATGGATGACCACAAGCTTCCTGACATGGGATGCCTTAAAGTAACTGACTCATTGTGTGTTATATTCACATGTGTAGTAAATTATTACTATATATCTGTATGGTAGTACTTCACACTGAGAGCAGGGTGCTTGTGCTCTGTGTCCCATGATTGACCTAAAAACCCCCTTGTCCCAGAAAGTTCCCAACAGAAATGACAAACTTCAGTGAGTCAGAGGAAAACAAAAGCCGTACTTTTGAAAAACCAAGGCTTGCAGGGCTGGTAACATCAAGGTCAGTGTTGATGAGTGATTAGACACAACATTCCAGTGACCAGCGCCGATGTCTCCAAACGCCAGATTGGAGGAAATACAATAAAAGAGTGAAGGAGATTGAATGAATTACTTCTGGTGCTAGGGCATTATTAACCTGCTAAGTGTGGGAGGAAGCCAGTTCCACAGAACTGCTGTTTTCTTTCATCTGCCCTCAGCCCCTTTTTTTCCCTTATACATACAGCCATGGGTAGAAGTACAAGGAAATAAGGACTGCTCAAGCTCTGGTTTCATTCTTGCAGCATAACGATTGGTGTAATGTGTTGGGACTTGCATCTTCATTTCCACCATTTGGGAGTTGCAAAGATTTCCATCACCTTCTGTAGGAGTGGGACAAAATGCTGTGCTCCATGTTCTGAGCTAGTTTTCAAACCAACAATAACTTAGGTTTTTCATAAAACTTATTTTTTTCTCATTGACTAAACAATGTTTTCCCACTGATTTTAATGAATGCAGACTCTACCCCAAGAAGAGGTAGAAGCTGGATAGGATTAAGGGATTTATAAGGTTTTTAATATTTTAACTATAAAAGTAATGTCTAAGTTGTCATTCCTAAGGAATAAAAAATTTGATGGATACATTGGCTGGGTGGGAAATTGACATATGAAATTATGTCTCCTTCAGCACTCACACCAGATAATTTTGAGAGTGGGCAGTTCAGGATGATGAAGATAGTGACATTTTTTCTCTAACTCACTTAGAAGACATTTCCATCTGCTTCGTATACAACTGCTTACATGCTGGTGTAGAATTCTTTCTCCATAAATATTCAGGTATAGGAGATTAGCATTTTGTTTAACATTGAGACTTGAAAAGTTGGATTGCTTGAAGGGGAAAAGGAAGGGTCACCAGCGTGCTCCTTGCTTGTAGTGTTCCTTGTGTTTATAATACTCAGATTGTACATTTTGAAAATGTGTTTTGGGATTGTTGGGGATTTTTTGCCTTGCTTTTGTCTTCAGTTTTGGGGGGGGTTTTTCTGAAAGAGAGAGTGCTTGTCTAATTTTTGCTGTGGTCAGGGGAAAAACCTACAAATGATAATAAGAAAGTTGCTTACTTAATTAAGTTTTCACACAGGGAAGGTTATAAGCATCTTGAATACCAGTTATGATGCAGAAGTATACATAATTTGGGCCATTTATTCAGAAAAGACTTCTAAAATTGCAGCTGTAATCGCCGATTTTGTTTGTGCAAATGTTCAAGCTTGTCTTGACAAATTACACTGGAACAATGAAATCTGGTTTGGGTTTAGAGGTCAGTGGAGGTGTTATTCATATTAATTTTGTGTAGTTGATGCAGAATTTAGGGTCTGATCTGAAGACAGACATCCTGCTACGTATGGGCAGTTACTGGTTTAACTGTGTATAAGTTGCCATTTTTCACGAGTAACGTAGCTGCAGATTTTCGGGCGGATGCTACACAGTGGCATTCTCCCTGAAGCGTGCAAAACACCCTGAAGTCAATTGGACTTCCTGTGTATAGCTTTTCATTGGATCAGACAAATGTTTTCATTCTCTATCACAGTTCCTCTGAAAAAATTACATCACTTTTGCCACAGTATGAATGCCTGGCAGAATTTATCTTAATATTCAGCAGAAATGCATCTAAACTCTTTTTTTTTTTTTTTTTTAGCATACATCAAAAAAGAGGATTGCTGATTATGACAGTGATGCTTCTCCACCAGCAAGATCTTGCTGGCATGAAGCATCAATCTAAGACCCACGTGCTTTTTCGAACACAATCTGAATGATTGTGTTCATCAAGAGATGCTCATAAAAGCAGCTATGTGACATCTGATAGAGAGTTACTGTTTGACTTAGCACCATTGCAATGTTAGTGCAGGTCCAAGGATATACAAGTAGTTGGCATTTTGCATGCTCTTCTCAGAAACTGGATTCTCCTGTGCTCCTTCCCTGACTGCATATTTGATCATTTTTTGTTTAGACAACATTCTTGAATGAAACAGAAAAAAGAGGTTTTTTAATGATTCTGCCTCCCTTTTAATCCTCTTATAATATCTCATTTCCTATCTCTTATTCCTAGGCCTCCTTTTTTTAAATTTAATTCTAATGTTGTAAAATAATTTCAATATTTTTATTATCAGCATTGTTTTTGGTCTGCTGCTGATTATTTTTTATTCCTTTATTGGTAATCCATACTTCTTGCAGAGCACTCACTGCACCACACTGCCAGCTTTGTCACTCTCTATTATATCTCAGTGCTGGCCAGCTTGGTACATCCACTTATAATATGATGAATAGCATCTGGAGCCTAGCCACACAGCCTCCATTCTGGTCTTAAGGATTTTTTAAGCCATCTATCCTTGCTTGTACAAATAGCCCATTCCTATGTGGCCATAATGAAATTCTCCATTTCTCTTTTCAGTCTTCTGACAGCCTACCTTCCATTTGCCACCATCATCCTGTGACATTTTCAAAATTCCTTCTGTGTTGTTGTTTTTCAGTTGATTTATTCTTGTGCTGTTCTTACTGGTGTGTGACTAATAAATTACCCTCAATGGTAGAATCTTTTAATTTTGCAGCTTCTTTATGATTAAACAAGCCCACTTTCAATTTAAAGTTCCTTAACTTTACAAGTTCCTTTTCTACAACTCCCTCTGTCGCTTTTCTCTGTTCTTCCTGACAACATAAACTCCATTTTTAACTGCATTCACTTTTATTACCTCAGGCACTGTAACTTCTTATTACTTTTAGAGTTACATTGCCATGGATTAACTAGATTTACTTTTGAAGAATACCACTCTTGCAAATATATCAGTTACTCAGATTTGCCAGTTTATGTGGACCAAATATGTCATCAAAAGATTGTGGAAACTCAAGGGAAGATAGAGAGGAACCAAAGAGGGACAGATGGAGCGGAGCCATGGTGGTAATGTTGAATTGATAAGGTAACACTTCCTAAGCAGAATGGGTGGTTGTGTATACATGAAGAGACCTCATAAATTCCCCAACTGAATCACCACTATTATAATTTAGTTCATATATTATGTAATTTTGGCTGACATATCTTTAGAGGATATTCTGCAAAATATATTCTAAAGAATAGGTTGTTGAACTTGTTATTGTTAGGCAGGTGCCCATAATTACTGTGGTTCTACACTGGGTGAAAAAAACTCTTGGAATATAGACAACAATGTACTGTCTCAAAAATCTCAAAGTTTAAATAGGGAATTAAACCATAACTGTGAGGACACAGAAAGGCAGAGCCATCCCTCTGCTGAGTATCTTGATAAAGTCCGTGAATGTCTTCAATTTCAATAGGCTTTTTTTTTTGCCTTCTGCTATTTGTAGAAATGAGAAAAAAAGAAGACTGAAGAAAAACAATGCTCAGTTCTAGACTGGAATCAGAGCTAGTGTAACCACAGCAAAGGACAGTGACTTTCCCTGTGATACAGAAAGTAAGGTATTCACATCAGAATTGTAGCCACTTTTAAGAATTATTTCTGGACAGCTGAAGCCCCTGGCTAAGAGTAACATGCAGAGCCATTAGTACCTTTATAGGGAAACCATGTGATAATGGTGTTGAGAAGTGTTTTTCTTTAAAAAAGATACTAAACTGCTTGCTTTATGAAAGACTGATATCCACATACATTTTTAAGAAAAGTTAGCATTTTGCCTCTGAGCATAAGACATTTTCATATTGAAGGAGCTCTACAAGCTATTGCTGAGCACATAATGGAAGTTGTTTCTTCCTACACAGTGAATTACCAGGACCCAGGTAGCAGTTACCTGACATTGCTCTTTTTCAGAATGTGTATGAGTGTACAGACAGAAATGTTAATATCGAGAGACAGTCAGAGGCTCAGGGGACTGAATACAACCATTAAACATTTTCATTTTGCGCTTCAGCTCAAAATCCTCCATAAGCGGTGGCCACTAAAGCTCTCATTGTCTAAGAAGCATTTAATAGCATGCTTCAAGAAATGTGGTTTCAGGTTTTGTGGTCCTAAATCTACCTATGGATCCACTATACAGAACAGCAATGTAACTTGTACTGTGAAGAGGCATCCCTGACAGTTTCAGAAGTCAAAAGATGGGAAAGGTGGCAGAACCAATGCACTCTGATGCCTGCAGTTATGCCTCCACAGCACCTACATAAGAGAGAATCTAGCATGGTCCAAAGTTTGTTTGTATAAACCATAGACTTTCCTCCGGAAGTGGTACACTTGTACCTCTCAGGATGAGTAAATGCACTACAAAACATATTAGAAAGAAATACAGCAGTGCTGTAGGTATGAATTCCTGCCAAAATGATCCAGTCAATGCATTGGAAAGGACTGACTCATTGGCAAGAACCCACAATCAAGATAGTCAAGAACAAATTGTATTAAAAAAATATACATTTTCTTATGTTACTAAACATGGTAGATTGCCAGAAGTGACTAAGAATAATTACTTCTTTATATTTTATTCTGCCTGTGCAATGAAATTAAATTGGTCTGCTTAGTCACACATTTTGCTTGGAGTCACTGTTTCTCTCCCATGAAAGTCAAAGGGTTTCATACATTTTATTTTGATACGACAACATAAGCATTTAGAAAAATAATAAGACAAAAATATCTATCCTATTTTCAACAGAGTAAAAATAAGTTCCAATGTTTTCACTGACACATGGTTTAATGAAAGGTTTTGCTTGAGAGACTAGATTTTTGGAACATAAAGCACATCCTTGAGAGAGGTCTGTTAAGCTAGGAAGAACATGAAATACTCTGTGAAGGTCTACACATAAAAGCTTTTTAATTGGGTGATAATTGACTATTCCATTTCTCCATTAGTAATATTTGGATCAGAATCAAAATTAATAAGAAAAAGTCCTTCCTTTATAATGATTTAACTGACTATTTAGTCCCTATTTTGAACCTGAAGAGCAAAGAAAAATTTTGAGGATCTTAGCTGAAGTTTATGAAGCTCATGACCTCTTGTAGATTCTTTTTTTATATCATCCTATTTGCAAAAAAGGTTTTTTCTCTGTTTTTAACTGTTCTATTTTCATCATTGAAGTCATAGCTACTGAATTAAGTAGTAAAAGATAAATTTTCATGGTAACATATCTGAATGAATTTGAAAGAAGATAAAGCAGAGGTGTTTGCGATATGTCATTATGAAAAAAAAAGATTATCTGTCCTTGAACCTTGTCCTCTAAGGATCAGTGCAAAGAGTCTTATTTTGATTAACTTGTAAAAGATGAATTAGGGATTGGGGGAAGGAGAACAAAGGAAAGGCGAATCCTTAATTACAATCTTAAGCAACTGTGTGCAATCATGTTTCAGGATTTTCTTGCCTGAATACATCTTAAGATGTAACCATGCACTCAGACACTCCACTTGGAGAATGAAGATTGCTTCTAGTTGCTCTCTTTAAACCACTTCTTCAGTTCACAAATGCCATGATGTTGAATTGCCTCCCTCTGATTAGAAGGGTGACATTGGAAATCGCACGTCTGAAAGTGAAGCTTAAAGACAAAGAACACATAGCAGTTACATATTACATTTATTAAAATGGTCATGGATGCTGCATTTGTGTATTCAAAGGCTACAAACAAGTTCAGAAATTAAAATTATTTTTAAGAAGACCTTTGTGAACCAAACCAATTGTTTTGTTGCTGTTTCTTTCTTATGAAGTGACTTTATCCACACATTATTAGCGTTGACAACACACTTTATAGTATAATGTATAGTAGGAATGAAAATTAATTATATATGCACATTATTAGTTTGTTTGTATCATGTTGAAAGTGCTTTTCTGGTAAATATAAATCAAAAGACATTGGCCAAGGTGCACATCTTACAGTTGACCTTGGTACAGTCCATTGTTCTAAAAACAGTACGTGTTAAAAATATTTTTGTCCATGGAAAATGTCAGTTCAGCAGCTCTGTCAACATTTGGAACCTCTGCCTCTTTTCTTTTTTTTTCAGGAGGTGTGCTGACTCCTGGCTGATCACGTTTCAGTTGTAGATCTGTTTCGTTCTGGAGACCCAAACGGCTTCAGCAGTGCTGAAATGAGGCAGAAAGTTTGTGCTGCCGCTTTCCCAGCTGGACCAGGTCCAGACAAAGCAGGTACTCATTTCCTTGAGCGGCTGCCCCGAGCAGCTCCGGGGTTGCGGGGCTGTGCGTGGGTGCTGCCGGGCACCAGCCCCAGCGCGACACTGAGCCTTCTCCCGCTGCCGGTGCTCACACTCCGCTCTCTCCACGCTTTATTCTGTGAAAGCACCTGGTTTAGTTATTCAGCGTATTTTTTATTTCTTTAATCCTCTTCTCCCCGCTCACCACCACCCCGCGGTATAAACAGTGGTCGGGGAGGCGTGACAGCAGCTCTAGGGAGACAGAGGGCAGCAGGGCTGCGAGGTTTAAGTCCCCTGAGAAGGTCAGTGGTGGCTCCGTGCCCTGCCCAGGGACCAGGAGAGGGGACCCCGGCCCAGCCCGGGTCGGTGCCCGCGGCTGCTCCGAGCCAGGCAGGCGGACGGGCCGGGGCAGGGAGTGTGGGTTTCACAAGTGGCAGGGTGGGCAGGCTGAAAGGGCAAAGCTTTAAAGCGGGGACTCCGCAAGTTCAGTTTAGTGACTTTGTCTTTACGCCTCGAAACCTCAGTCGCAGCTTGTAGGACAAATTGCGTGGTGGGTTGTGGGGGGAGAAATAAAAAAATAGATAAAAAAAAAAAAAAATCTTGAAGTCTCTCCTTCAACTCACCATTTCAAATGCAAATAGGGAGAGAGATTGGTTCCCGCCCCACCCCCTAGCCCGGCTCCTGATTTTTATCCAAAGGACTCCATCTGTATATCCTGTCAAGGAGGAGGAGGAGGAGAAGAGGCGGGGGGGTAGTGGGGCCGGGCAGGCTGCCTGCTCCCTGGATCCCTCTTCAATAGCCACCGCTGGGTCTTTGGGAGGTACAAAGAGTCCCTGTGCCGCCTCCGCGCGCCCTCGGACGGAGCTGGCAGCCGGCTCCAGCCACCGAGCCGTGATATCCCCTGCCCAGAGCAGCATCTCCACCTCCTCTGCCTTCTCCCTCCCTCCGCGCTCCTTCCCTCCCTCCTCTTCCTCCTCCTCCTCCCGCAGCCACGATCCGCACCCAGTCGGAGCTGTGCTTGGCACCGGCACCCACTTCTCCCATCGTGTGCCCAGCGGCTGGCGGTGCTGTGCCGCGCCGTGCCGTGGAGGAGGAGGAGCGGAGCAGCGGCAGCGCTCCCATCTCCGCGGGTGCGGGCGAGTGCGCGGGCGGGCGCACAGCCCCCATGCCCGGTGGGCGCCCCGCCGCCTGCAGCCCGCCCCCCCCCCCCGCCGGGGAGCATCCCGCCAGCACTTCGCCGCGGAGGCACCGTCGGCCCTTGGGATTAAAACACTCACCGCGCTGGCAGCCGAGGGAGAGGGGGAGCAGGTAAGTGCTGGCTGCACCTGTGCCTTTCCTTGCCTTCCTTCCCCTTCCCCTCCCATGTAGGCAGACGGCGGTCGGAGCAGTTGCAGGAGAGGGTTGTGTGCTGTTCCCCCGCACCCGCTCGCTCTGGAGCGGCTCCTGCCCGGAGCGGGGCCGCAGCTCTGCGGAGCCGCCGGAGGCGGTGCGGCCGCGGCCGTTAAGTTTCCCGTTCCTCGGGCTGGGGACGGCCCGGGCAGCGCGGCTGGGACCGGCCGCGGGAGCACCCAGCACCAGGTGTGGTGGGGAAACCGTGGAAAGTGAGAGCACTGGGACTGTAGGCGCTTGTGCACCTTCTGAGAAATACGAGAACAATAGCATCACTCTTGACTCTTTGGAGAAGTCTCACAGACAAGCGGAGAAGTGGGGTGGGGGAAGGGAGGACCACAGACTTGTGCAAAATACAGGCAGCCCAAAGTCCTGTCTCAGTCCTTTCTGCCAAGCCAAAGCGGCTGTCTTGCTTGGGCTCGAAGTCTTGCAGTGATGCTACAGTGGAAAAGATTAGAGACAAGGAAATTTCCTGAGTTATTTCCCAGAGCTTTCGTCCTTCTGTGTCAAGGATGTTCTAGAGTTTGCAAACATTGAAATTATGGGAGCTATTTCTTTGATTAGTATTCAGCTGGTAAGGCTAGCTCTGCAGTGCTTGGCTGATACTGACCCTTCCCCCTCCGCCCTGTCCCCCAATCCATCCACATATCCACGCACGGGCATGTCCTGCTTTCCTACAATAGGCTGTGTACACCAGTAGCAAGAGGTTTGTCATCTGGATCCTCAGGCTTCTAGTTGCTAATGGAGGAAAAAAATATCCCTTTTTGAGATACGATTTAGCCTTATACTGCATTCAAAAGGTGAAGTAGTTCAGGTGAGCCAAGATTCTACAAACGATGTCTTCCCTGGGATTTAGGAAAGGATAGGAGATGGATACTAGTGATATGCTCTGATTCTGGGAACTGAAATGCTGATACTTTAATCTTTTCCCATTGCAAGGATAAAATCTTATGTTCTGATAGATAACTTGCTCAAGTCAAACCAGAGACTTTAAAGGGCAGAGTATACTTCATAGTCTCTCTAACAAGACATACTGACTTGCCATTTTTCAGCTGAAACATAGGTGATGGTGCAGCTTTGCAGAAAATAAATTGCTTTTCCAGGACAAATAAATAAATACATAGAAGAGCCAAACTCTTGAGCATGCCAGTTTCTGAAACAGTCTCTCCTTGGCACTAATGCATGACTTTACTTTCCTACCTTTATTATATCTACTAATTGTTTGTCTGTTCCGTTATTTGAGTTTGCAGGGACTTGTTACTGGTGAAAGCTAGGTACTTACTTACTCTGTTTCTGAGAAAGGTCGGTCTACGCAATCTCAGGTGCAGAGCTGTTCAGATGGGCAGTAGCATGAAAGTTGCATAACTAAATTAAGTTTGCTTACCATGCAGCTTCTGAAGGTACAACAGGTCAACAGATAAAGATAAGTTGTAAAGTGATGCTGATTTTCTTTCAGCAATATAATAACAGTTTTAACGATGCAGAGGTGAAGTGAGGATGTTTGGAAACCGTACGATTGTGCCTCATTAGAGCTAGTTCAGTGCAACGGGTGTGTTACCATCTTTGGAGGAAAAAAAGAACACAAAACCCACTTAACAAACACAAAAAACTATCCAGGGACCAAATGTGCTATCCTTTTTAAAGTCCTTGTACACAATTTTATAGCTTTTCAGCCTGCAACTACCAGGGGATCTAATCTAGACATCTAGACACACTTTTTTTTCAGGGTCATGAAGAAAGGCTAAGTAAGATTTAAAAACAATTGAAATAAAATCCACTGTAAGGGAAGGCCTAGCTCTGACAGCTTTTGATATTAAGTATGTGCAATATCTAGGGTTTGCGTACTTGATAAAGATTTAAAACTAACAGGAATATTAGGAAAATATCAAAGGTAATAATCTGAGCTACCACTGCATGTTAGAAATGCGTGTCAGTTAGTGTGAGTGAAAATACAAACTTCAGTAATATAGCCTATTTTCTTGCAAAAAGCCATTAAAGATTGCAGGTTTAATCAAGGAACATTTCACCCTTATAATGGGAGACTTTACTGTAATTAAAGGCTGATGTAGGTCATTAGAATTATGTTGAAAGTCAGATGACAGCCTCACAACTCTCTTAAGTCTACTTTCATTGATTTAATAGCAAAGTACTATTGATTATTTGCTATTGATTTAATAGCAAAGTATTCTTATTTTTTCATGTAAAAGGGTAATTGTGCAGCATTTGTACAACTGCAGATTGACTGTGAATTTTCTGATGAGAAGAATGTATACAGCATCCATGTAGATTTTCGCCTATCCTTTTCACATATGACTGTGTGTGCATACACGTTGTGCCCACATTTTTCTGTGTTTCTTCAGCAGTCAGAGACTTGACTGAAGAAAATAATTACTAATGCAAGACCTTATATGGTTCTACTCCAGCTTAAATTCCTACTTTGCTATAAACCTGGCTAAGCCTTTTCTCAAAGGGATTCAGCTCACAAATTGAGTCCGATATGTGATGAAAATCGAAAATATTTTAAACTTCAAATGGTTTACAGATGAATATACTGCTTGGGAGTCAGTCCTAGTGATGGGCTGTCTAGTAAGTTTTTGTGTGTGTTTTTAGTCTATTGGCTTCAGTGTCTGATGTGTTCAGCGGTTCTTCAATGGAGGCCTTTCTTGAGCCATTCCTTTTCCTTTAGTTTATCGCACACTTTTTTTTCATGTATGCTTTCATGCTACTTCTGGGTATTGTTTTCCTGTGGCAATGAAAATCATTAAATTCTAGCTGAGGAAGGGTGCATAAAATAGATGGTTACTTCGGTTCTTCCTGTCAAACCAGGCTTAACTCTAAGCAGTAATGCAGGAGTGCCTCCTCTGGGAATTCAGCAGTTCTGCAAGAAAGTCATCCCTAGGCATTATGTGACGTTCTTCAGCTGAAATGAGGCTGCAGAAATTGAGCTTGTGGAAATTTAAATATTTGCCTTGATTGGTCCCAGATCTACAAATACTGCTGGTGTTTCTTTTCAATAACTGATCAAATTAGCATAATCCTTCCCAGCAACTTAGATCTTTCAAATGCACCATGGCAAGGTGAAAAACCAATACAGCTCTTTCACATGGAGAAAATGATATTAGGGGAAAAAAAAAAAAAAAATCTTTCTTTTGTTAATTTTGCTTGGTGAACAAAACAAACCTACCAACAACCCAAAAAATTTAGCACTCTAGACATGTGCAATCTTATGAGCAACTGCAGAGCAGTGTAAAAGACCAAAAGCTGTTGCCTGGTTTTCTTTATGCATTTTTTAAGCCATATAATTTATTGCAGTGTGCCTAATTTTTTTTGTCATCTCATCAGGTCCTTTCACCTGAGTCAGAGGGTATTTGAGCCAGTTTAGTGTAACAGTGCCATATGTTTGGAGCAGTGATAGTTTTTTGCATGATAACCAGATGCAGACTGCAGGATGTGCACTACATTTACGGATCTCCCATGTGAATATTTAGGCCAGTTAGCGGCAGGAGGTTGTGGTCTGTAGTTGTAATGTCATCTGGCACAGGGAGTTAATAGGTTTCATCGTACTGCCTTGACTCATAGAGCTTCATTTCATCGCAGGGTCCCCACCTCACTTGCTCCAAGGCACACTCCTTTATTTTTTTCTCTCCATGAAAAGAGTGATAACCAGACATTGCAATTGACACCATAATTAGACATGTTATCTTCTCAAAACCTTTTTGTCTCAAGGATCACATTCCTGTGCCTGTGCCTGTGCCTGTGAAGGAGTCTCCTGTAATACTTAGGATGTATGACATAGAAGAGCTGCAGGCTTGTAGCCAAGGGGAATTTTCTCTGCCACTAAAGGTAACACCCTTTCCAATGGGCATTGTAAAATTGAATGTCAAAGCATAAATATTTCAGTGAGGGCAGTCCCGCTGTCAGGGGGCTCACCTGCTGGTTCTACTTTGTTTAAGGGATCATGGTTCAAGATCCAGTGGCAATAGTCACCCTTGGAATTATTTCAATACCCTGTGTCTGAGTTTACTGAATGACTAAAGTAGAGAAAAAACAAAACAAGCATGGGATAACTGTGCATTGTTGGCCAAGCTAAAACAAGATTTACTAGCAGGTGGCGGCTGCTCAGAGTCAGTGAGGTCCATATTTGTGCAGTACTAGTGTTTGCAATACTATCAAAAATGGAAGCAGTTTGGTGAGAGGAGAATAATGGGGCAGGGGGGAAGATGAGGGAAGAGAAGACAATAAAATAGGAGTGGTAAACTCTTCAGATACAACTTCAGTGAGTGGCTGGCAGCGAGATTTCAAACTAAAGTAATGTAGTCCAGACTGGTGGAGTTTAGTAATGGAAAAGGGTTTGGGTTTCCACTTCTTCCTGAAGCATTTTACGCATTAGAAACACTTTAGGACAAAATATGCTGAAGGACAAAATTCTTTGTTGGGTTGAAGAGGTTGACAGGCAAATGATATGGTTCATAGATTAAGCTGGCACTGTGACACTGGTAGCAATGTGTGAGCAGAAGTCTGCAGGAATTTGCATTTTGGCTGCAAAGGTTAGGTGGTGCAAAGCTGATCTCAAGAGCTTTCAGCAAACTGCCCTACAGGGCTGGGGAAATCTTAGACACGGAGAAGGAGGGCTTCCAGGACGATATCTCTGAGACTGAAAACTTGTCCTTATCTACTGTTGCTTATTGTGACACACAAACAGCAAACACTAGACTTGATGTGTTGTTTTAGAAATTATGGAGTGAAGCAAAATATTCAGAGAGATTTTCAGTGGGTGTAAATTACCCTTAATTGCTTTCAGTGAGGGGGACTTTTAAGCTGAGGATCTTACTCACGATCTGAATGTTTTCAACAAATCAAGATTGCCCCTTGGAGACAGTGCATAATAGTGTCTTTTTGACACTGGCAGATTGTTTCGGCGAAGTAGAGTAGTAACATTTTTCAGATTAGCACTGTACACCAGAACACTGTGACTTAAATATAGTTTAATTTTTGTACAGCAGATGGGAGAAAGTATAAGGTTTATCATGTATATTGAATGAAGTGGTTATTATTTTTTTCAAATGTATATTCTTCAGTCTGAGATTTTATGTATCAGCCAGCTATTTAAGGACATAAGCATGCGAGTTTGGATATCTAGTGGATATTTTTTATGTTTCCTTTTTTTGGGTTTTGGGTTTGTTTTTTTTCTGATTCATACAGCTGTTCACTTGGACAGCATGTTAATGCTCAGCTAAGACATGCTATGTGCACTGTCCAGATCACATAACACTCTCCAAATTACACACCGGTTCTTTTACTTTGTATTTTTCATATTTGTGATTGCCAGGACTACCCATAAAGCAAATAGGGAATACAAGCTTAGATGTGAAAGCTAGAGCTTAATGCTTTAAATAAACTAGTAGACAATTTTGTTTTTAAAGGCCTAAGTTACTTTTTATGTTGGCAAACTGTGAATGAGGAGATATGATTGTGTTTTGCCCCTTTTTGAGGAGGGGAGTAGCATTTTGGAGGTCAGAAACAAGATGTAAAGATTCACTTTTGTTCTAGGTAGTTAACGGTATCAATTACAAGTGTAAATAGTTCTCAGTTTTGTATACTCTGAATCTTGTTTGTGCGGAAAAGATAGCATTTTATAAAAGAGCATCTTTAAACAAAAAGTACAAAATGGTTGCAGGTCAGTTTTGCCATCACACTCAAGTCAGTAAACACAGATGACAGTGAAGACACTGGAATCAGAGCACTGAATACCCTCTGTTGCTGTCAGGGTTAGTTTTATCTACTGTTGCAAATGCAACCCTGAACACTCAAGTTATGCCTTAATGAGGAAAAAACCATCAACACTATCTCTTAGTTTTCAGTTTTATGAATGCTGTGACATTGCTTATGGACTTGACACTTACAGACTTCATAGAACAGGTGATGTTGAAGTGCTAGTTATGCTTGGACAAAATTAATAAAAAAATCTGTAAAAATGTATCTATCTATCTATCTATCTCAGTAAGAAAGGTAATGAAATGCAATTTAATAAAGAATTATTATCAAAACAAAAGTGATTTTTAAATACCAGAGACTTCTGCTTTTGGAGGTATCACATATAAAAGGCAGTATGCTGGAAGAACTATAAATAGAAACCTAAAAAAAGGGCCCTAAGAGGAATAGGAAGACTTATCCCAAAGAAGAGGAAAGAGGGAGGGAAGAGTGTTTCTGAGCAGAAAGTGCTGCCACACAGCTGAATAAAAATAATTGGAATTTTGGGTCTGTGTGGTGAAAGTATTTGAGAATGAGTAAACCACAACAACGTTTTTTTTTTCCAGGAGGTGTGAGTATTCTGCTTTTCATCAGATTGTGCTGTCTAGCATATGGACTGTTTTTCAGTTGGTATTTTGGGTGCATTTTTCAGTTCTGTGCTGTGGCGTGTGGCTGGGGACCATGGCACTCCATATGGTGGCTTTCATACTTTCCTGCAGGTGTAAAAGAAAGGATATAAGAGAACACTGTTCGAGATAAAGGTTAGAGCAATTCTAGGTTTGAAATGTCTGTTCAGAGCAAGAACAAGACATTTCAAACTGCTTAGTGAAAAGACTCTAACATATTGTAAATGTTTTACTGACATTTCTTAAGAAAATCCATTTTGTATTTTTATCTCCGTTAAATAACAATCTGCTGCCTCTTTGAAATAAACTGACAGTTTATCAATATCAGATGTCTTTAACATGATGTAACTTAGACACAGAGAGGGAAATCAAGGATGCATAAACAGCCTGTACTACAAACAACACTTACCGTAGTTGAACAGAGCAGTAGGAAGTCAACATATCACAGGGAAAGCACAGCTACTTCCTTAACACTCATTGGCAGCCCTGTCAGTAATTACTGTCATATGGTCATGATTCACTCAAAGGACCAGATCAAAACTGAGCTATGACTAGTTGGAATTAATCATTTCAAACTATCCTCTTCTAACGAGGATGACACCTGCTTGTTAATCCCGCCGTGAGAAGAATTTTGGTCCATGTTGTAGTGATATCTTTTATAACTGTAGCATCATGTTTACAAAATTAGGGTCTTTGGGTAAGACTTGCCTATTCTCTTCATTTTGCCTGTAGGGAGACACTGGATTTTCCCATATGGAAGCTTTCAAATTGCTGCTGCTTAGCAAACATGCTCAGTGGGTTTGTGGTTTTATCCCACCAGCCTCTAAGCAAAGCCTTTCTGGTGCAGGGCAGTACCACAGAAGGGATTACTACAAAAAGGCTTTAAATACAGTCTGTAATCAGAAGAGCTTTTTATTTGTTTCATGTTTCTGCCCTCTAGGTACCTTTGGCAGCACAATGCATAGGCATTCTGCTGCTGAAAGAGCCTGACATACTGAAAACAGATAGTGGATATCACATTTCACTCAGTTTTAGTAGTGATGGGTAGGAATATGATAATCAGTCCAGAGTGTTTAATATGTACGTGATTTAATGTCTAGCCTTTTTAGATTAATTAAATGTAGAAAGGATGAAATCTTCTTTCTACCGTGGCTTCCTAAGTAGCAGCAGTTCACTCCAAATTAATGCCCTGTTATCTATTTTAATTTCACCCTTATTTCCACTTCATGTTTGGCACTTCATAAATGCTCCTGTGCCTCAGTGCTCACTCAGACAAGGAGGATATCTATTTAAGAGACAGCTTTGCTTACCTGGTGATTCCCCCAAAAGGCAAAGCTATGTTCGGTTCTGACTGACAGAATTTATACTTTTAAAAACATTATACTAAGTATGCATTTTTACATGGGCAGAGAAGGCTCACAGTAGTAAAAGGCAGAAAAAGAGTCTTGTTCAAGTATTGAAGTTTGTGTTTCTAAAAAAAATAATTTTTTTAGTTACTTCTATGAGTTATTAAATGATGAAATTTTGAAATAAAAACAGATACACAAAAAGATAAAATTCGTATGTGTTAGCGCTGAAAAATCATTTGTTATTAAATCAAGGTTTCATTGAAAACACAAAATGACATCATCTTCTGATCTTTCTGGGCATATTTCTGTATAAATATATAAAGTAGTCTAACATGTTTCTTATGGTGCCTGACATTTGCTTTAGGAATGTAGTGAAATTGAGTGGGGAGACTCAGGGCTTTTTACCAGGTCAGGTTCAGATCAGAACAAATCATAGCATCTGGCGTACTGTGACTAAGAATCAATCAAATTGTTCTGATTCATCTTATGCTCCTTCATTTTAGTTCTGAGTTATATGGGAGAGAGTTAAGCTAGGGTATGTCCCTGCCATTAATACAACTTTCTGCCTGTAGCTGGCTGGTAATTATATCATAATAATGGCAACTAAAGCAGACCATAACAGACAGAAGAGAAAAAATCAAACCAAATTACTGAAAATAACTACACTTACTCTGATTATTTTAAAGAGAAACAATTGTCTCATTTTTACTGGAAAAAATGGTGTATTAGGAGAACAGTCAGGAGAAAACTTTATGACTATAAATACAGTTGTATCAGCAGTAGTAATGCCATGCAAGGAGTTTGCTATAAACTCTCAGAGATTTATGTAAACTCATTGGTATTGATGAGGAGAAAATTAATAAATAAATAGTTTTGATGCATGATGTGAAAGCTGCAAAGAATTTGCATTCTTTAAAAAAAATTAAAATTCTGACAACGATTCTTTTCTTTTTCCCGGATAGGTACCCATTACACCATTTCTTTGGTGAAGGCTATTCAGCAGTGCTGACGTCTTCCAATTGACCACTCTGCAAATTATTATCTCTGGACTCCCAGCTGACACCCTGCCGGAGGCTAGAGCTACTGAGACAACTGGAATTGTGCCTGCTTTGGTCAAGGTTTTTTCTTTCACGGAGGAAAAAAACCCAGAAAAGATGAAGTTGGGCAAAGTGGAGTTTTGCCATTTTCTTCAGATACTAGCTCTTTTCCTGTGTCTTTCTGGGATGAATCAAGCAGAGCTCACAAGGTCCAGGTCAAAGCCCTATTTTCAATCAGGGAGGACGAGAACCAAACGCAGCTGGGTGTGGAATCAATTCTTTGTGCTGGAAGAATACATGGGTACAGACCCACTCTACGTAGGAAAGGTAGGGGATTTAAATAAACTTTGGAGGGTGCAGATGCTTGCTTTTTCATCTGTTCATATGGTGCAACCTAAAAACTGTAATTTGGTCAGCCTAGTTGACTTAAGTGAACAAAGTTGCATAGTTTGAAAAGGAAATAATCTTTAATACTTCAGATCAGCAACACATTTCTTGTAAGAATGCAAGGTTCCTGTTGTAATTTTCTTCAAGAGCTCTACATATTAGCACTGCTTGTTTAATGCAGAACAGTAAAAGTGTTTTGCCACCATTGATAGAAAGGAAATATTAATTGCTTACACTAGATTTTAAAATAGGGGAACATAATGATGAATATTTTTTTTTAAGAGTTAACAGCTAGTCCCAGAAAAAAAGAAGTCTTCTATTACATTGTTTGCTCCCTAAAACTCAGCACTACTGAAAGCAAGAGAGAAAGAATCAGGCATCTGTGGGTGTGATGAATGGAAAGGAGGGCATGTCTGCATTACTGCTTTTCTTTGACATTGCCTGGCTGGCAGATTGGCACCTGGGGGCCTCGCTGTCCTCCATGCACAGCACAGCCTTGTGGCTTTACCTCGCCTGCGATGGGCACAGGTCCAGTACAGAGCCAGCCCTTTTACATCAGGGCATCCCAAATGGTTCGTTCTGCATGCCCGTCACCGCACATGGAGCACGCTGAGCACAGCTGTGAATCCGGGACTTAGCTCATTTACTGCCTTGTGCTAGTGGGTAATACGCTGCCTTCAGCAATTATGAAGGGAAAAAAAAGCCCACAAAACAAAACCCCCTCTTGTGTTTCTCTGTAACATTTATGTGTAATCATCTTATTGAAAGGAAAACCCATTTTCTCAGTAATATCAGAATCAATAAATAGAGTTTCTCATTAAAATACAGCAAATGCATAGAAAACAAGGGAGTGACAGCTTTTAGCACAACAGCATGCTTACAGAAAAAGAGATGAAGTAATCTGAAATCCACTGCTTCAGATATACCAGTGCAATGAATTTCAGCTTACTTAGTTTATCCTACTGAGGCAAAACCTTGATGTTTGTGTTAATACAGTTAAGCACTTAGAATTTAATCATGCCAACTGAATAATCAAGTTAAATAGGGAACTGCTTTCACGATTGCAGCTATGGTTGTGTTTAGGTGCTTTTCTGAATTGGGACTGGTACTTTGCATAATTGAACCCTTAAGAAAGGTGTGCTAGAATCAGAAATGTCATCTTCTATCACAGTGGTCTTGAAAGTTTTGGTGAAGTTTGATGTTATGTAGCAGTATCCATTCTGATGCCATGCAGCAGTTGGTTGTCTGTGTGAGTTTGTCTTTTAGGCAAATTTGTTCCCA
Source organism: Corvus hawaiiensis (assembly GCF_020740725.1). Lineage (NCBI taxonomy): Eukaryota > Metazoa > Chordata > Aves > Passeriformes > Corvidae > Corvus > Corvus hawaiiensis. The sequence continues at coordinate 11,582,851 of NC_063242.1, read as the reverse complement.
GGCTGGAGTTTCTCTTGTGCCTCTGGAAATGGCCTATTTGGCATTCTTTCCTGCTGATAAAAAAAGAAGCGTGGCTTGCGAATTTGAATTTCTCTCCTGGAAAAGAAGCGTCTTGAAATACTCGAGTGAAGACTAGTTTTGATTCATAGTAATTCTCATATTCAGCCGATTGCTATATTATGGCCATAAATACTGTGGTAGCGGTATAGTACATGATATTTGCATGTATGTGGTTATTTTTAGCTTCACAGTCTGCTCTTTCCTGTCCTTTACAAGAGTCCTAGCATTCACAAGCAGATATCTTCCAAAACACAACCTTTTCTTTTTCTGAAACAGTCTGTGCCCATCCTGCTTTTGTATCAGCAGTATGAATTGTTGGCTCAGGAATTTGTACCAGCAATCCATTTTGTAGGAAAAGCAGATAAAATTTTTCATGTACAAAAGGAAGGCCATCTTCCTGGAAACAGAGTCCTTGCTGAGCATGTTGTAAGATACGACGTGCCCAGCTCCTAACCTTCTCACTGCAGAGGCTGTTCACTGTGTGGCTCCTGAGGTGCAATCATGACCAAAGCTGCATTCCCACGCATCGGAGCAAAAACGTGAAGAAGTGATTTTCTTTCTGTGTCTTAACATATTATGTGCAGCACCACTCTGAAGTGAGCAGCAGTCACCTTCCTTCCCCTCTTCTTCCCTTAGAAACATTGTGGTTCTTGTTTCAAATCCTTTGCAGGCAGGTAGGGACAGAGAAGACCAAGATTTGGAAAGGAAGGTTGGGTTTTTTTCCCTCTTTTCTTCTTCTTTTTTTTTTTTCCCCCTTGGTGAGGAAGCTACAGCAAGCAAAAAGCTGGCATAATTCATTTTTCTCATCAAATGAAGTGAAAGTACCAACCAGACTGTGCCGAGTGCTCTGCTTCTGGGGAGGCCAGTCCTGCACTGCCTTGTATTCAGGATGGTTTGCAGGGTGCCAATCTAACTGCACATCCAGGAAGGAGGGACCTTCCTCCAGCTTTTAAGGGCTGTGAGATAAAAAGGCTTCAGAAACACTCAAGCAAATGGAGCTGCAATGGGGAATACTGTCTCCCCGCCACTATTCAATTTTACTAAGCCCTGGGCAATTCTGGTTGTAAGGCAGCATTTGGGGGTTGTTAGGGTTACATGGCAAATCATTCAAGAGTCGTGAAATACCAATGTTAATTTCATGTTCAGCACTAGCTCTGTCCTCCTGGGTGTCTGCATTCTGACACTTTAATTGCATGATCATGCAGGGTAAAATCCTATTCCTTGTAAATAATGTAGCAGGATTCCTATTCACCTGAGGAAAACAAGTATTTTCCTTAATTTTTCAGTGTTTTCGTGTTTGTTTAATGAGGCTTCAGATCTATACCTGAGGTATACTGCAGCCTTCCTTCTGGATGTCCTTTTCTCGTTTTCCTAAATGCATGTGTATTTTTTTTTTTAAGGCAGCAGGGCCTGTTTCTCATGTGACTCTAGAGAAACCTCTGGAGCAGTTCCATTAGTTTTACTCTAATATGAGTCAGAGGTGACAGAAGTTTGGTGCCTTTTTTTATTCTCGTTTTTTTTTTTTTTTAATGTAGGTTTTTCCTCTTTGTGGTATGAATTTTAATCATCTTGGATGTAATTCTGAGCACCTCTTGGGAAGTGCTTAACATGTAATCAGATTGTGGACTGAACCATATACGATTCTCTTCTGTTGGTCAGCACAGCATGTGTTATGTTTACTTGGAGGGCTGAAGCACTTAACTGTTTAACCCATGAAACTGTTTGGATAGACACTGTTCTCTTCCAGACATGCCATGCAGGAGATGAGGCAGCTAACTGTGATGCTAACTGGGCTAGAAGCATAGTTGGCTTCTGTTTTCTGGAAAATGTTTACTATTGCTTGGTAATATGTTTTTGTGAAATGCCTTACTCTGTATTTTCCATATAAATGATGTTAATGGAATCTATTTGGGTGGAAAAAATAATAGTCTAGAGCAATTTTAAATTATTCGAAATGTAAACACCTAAAATTAGGAAAAAGTATATGCTATTATGTTGAGTATTTGAAAAGCTGTATATGGTCTTGTAATTGAAGTTTCCATGGGTACACATTGGCAAAAGAGAATGCAGTTGAAGTAGAACTTGAACATTTTGTTGATACTTTTTTTGTTTTGTCACATAACTATCTGACATCCAGGATTTGGGGTTTTTTTGGTGTGGTGGTTTGTTTTTTTTTTTTTTTTAATGTCTTTTAATGTCTTCTGCTGCAAGAGTGTCAGTCACATCAAAAGCATTATAATGACACAAAATCTCTGCCAGTAATACTTTCATTTTTCTTATTTAAAAGTTTAAAAAAACAAACAAACAAAAGAAAACACAAATAAACCTGAAGAAGTGAAATCTGTGAACTCCATGTAAGATGCTGATTGATGGCTAGCTTCAATGTTTTCTTTTGAATCCAAACCAACTCTCCTTTTCCAATGGCTCTAAATTTAAGTATATTTACAGGACAATTTCAAGCTTTTTGCTGAGTTGAACTCTTCTTTTCCCTTGAGATCTCACTAACATGTGAAGGACTGAAAATAAAAGACAGGGACTTATGACTGAGCACGAACCCAAGAAGGTCATATGTAACTTTGAAAGGCTCACTGGTAATTCTCAAAATAACACTTGGAACTCGTAAGATACTCTGAGTGTTGTTTTTATTTATAATGTAAGAACAAGTGTAAGTCCTAACTTGCATTTTAAAATCAAGAAAAAAGGTTAAATAAGTGAACTAAGAGCAAATATTTTCCTAGAGCTCAGATTCATTGCCTTCCAATACAATTTTACCTGCCTTTTTATTTTTCTTCTGACTGTTTTAGGTGAATTAACCTGTTGTATTCAATTTTCAAATGTGGACGAAAGTGCATAAGTGCTAATATTTGCATTATTATTTCCTGGAGTAGTGCAGAATGAGGGAAACATGAAAAAAATGCAGCAAACAAGCTGCTTTTCCCATAAAATTAGGTCATTTAAGAGAATTTGCTGGTTTTACAAGTTTTAAGAGAACTTACAGGCAGGGTGAGGAAAGGGTTTTTACAGCAGCCAGATAACAAGTTTATGTTATTATTAGCATAGAGAGTGGGTAGTTTTTTCCAGTCTCCTCATTTTGGAGGGAAGGAGGCAGGATAGGGGAGGATACTGGGGTTTTGATTTAATGCTTTGTTTTTCAAAGGTGTTGGTGAATGTTTCCATAAGGTGACAGAATTATTCACATACTCTATTTATCTGTGATGTGACCTTGTGTCAAGCCATACAGATCCAGTCAGCACTGGGGCTCTTTTCATAGAATCACAGCCTGACAATTTCAGATGTGGCTGATGAATTTTGACTGACTTGGATAATGAGTGTCTTTGCTAAAATACTTTAAGGCAGTGAGTACTCTGGAAGTGCTGGCCACTCAGTCAAATTCAGACAGAGCTGTGGGAATATTACTGGCATTTTGGGAAATGGAGAGGAGATGGGGTGATATTACAAAGGCTAAATATAGGTAAAAAGGACTGGGCTGCCTCACTTGCACATAGTGAAGAAGGAGGTGAGTCAGGTGCAATTCCCTGCAGGGATCTGATCCTCCTACTGCTTCTAGAGGCACCCACAGGGACTAGGGCTCTCTGCTCAGCTTCCGTATGGGGTTTTTTTTTCCCTCCAAGCATCCTGTGCAAGGTAAATGTTCATGTCTGCTCTGCAAGTAAGCTCCTGCCTGAGAGTACCCACAGCTCTGCAGATTTTTCTTCATTTTCTACCACAAGTAGTTTTGGAAAAAAACATTCAAACAAACCAAACTCAGACCAACTATTTTTCATCTGTCTTTGTGGCCTCTATGTGGAAAACAAAGATGGCATAATAACTCAGAAAGAAACTTGCCCTCTGTTACATCTTCCCCTCTGTTACATCTTTTTCTCCTTTTCTATTTGTGTTATCTTTACTTTTATCATAATCTTTGAAGCACTGTTGTTTTATATACTCCCAGCAGGCCATTTATAAAAAGGAAAAAGCAAATCTGCTGTCTTTCTGATATTTATCCATCTCAGGAACTCTTTGCTTTTCTGTGCTATGAAAATTGATAACAGTTGACCTTTTAAGTAAAATGGGACATGCCATTCCTGTCAAGTATTTTCCTACCACAAATGCTGCAAATGAAACAAGTGAACAGACAAAATAGTTGAGTCCTGCTTCCTTGCTTTATGTATTGAATAGGTCTTGGAGAAACGATGCTTCAGTTGTACTGCACAGGTATGACTTTACCATCTCAACTTGTTCTATCCAGTCCCAGTATCACACATTTTTCTTCACTGGATAGTCACTGTGGGCTTTGTGTTATTCCATGCTATACTTTACGTGGATTACCCTGAATAACTGAGATCTGACTGACATTCCAAATGTTTCCTCCTTAGTGTGCGGGACGAAAGTGTCTCTGGGGAGAAGGGTGAGATTGAGACACACAGGAAGAATTATCCTAAAGAATAACCTAAAATCTACTGCCTTTTCCTGGATGATTTCATCAGCCTGCACAGATACAGTGTAATTTCCTCTTTCTCTCTTTACAGGAAGTCTTCTTCTCTCATAGCTGAATGGATACAGGAGAAGGTTTTATGCCAGGGATTTAAAGTGATGACAATTTCACATGCCCAAGCACTAAAAGACAATTTGTATGTAATTTCATTATTAGAAGTGATAATAGAGTTGAGAGACTTATGGTTGGATACTGAATCAGAACATGTAGCTTTTTGATCTCTCAGTATAATATAGAACATTGATCCTTAACATGTGCCATTACAGAAGAGGAAGGTTAGTGAAGGTGATGACAATATCAGTAAATTAAGCAGCCCTCATATTCAATGGCACAGCCATGCTATTTATGTAATCCTGTAATACCAGTTCTGTATTTCATGAGACTGAGTCTCTACCTGCAGTGCTCTGCTCTGAATGTCTTTTGGGCATTGTTTAAAACTAAATTGTATGAGTCTCTGAAAAAATAGAAAAGCAAGAGTAAAAGCTGATTTTGCAGTATATGTAGATGAGAGGCTCCTGTATGCTTGGCTGGTTATCAGAAAATGCCTTATTTTCAGGAGAACATGAGAATTAAAGTTCTGATGTCAGTCAAGCTGATGCTGCTTCCAACTGACATTTTTTGTGATGTTCTGACATTCCTTCTCCTTTTCATCTTCTGAGGTTGTTCTTGGTCCCTTAGTTCTTGTTTGGCTGTCATCCAGCATCCAGTTTTATGTCCATCCTCTTATCTCACAATTCTGTGTTAATGGCATTGGAAATACAGCATTGTAAAACTTTGGCTATCAGGAACTTTGAGTATTTGCATTATTCTAAGACTAAGGAGGTCCATTCATGAATTATTGGGCTAGCCAAAATGCAAGCAAATACAACCCCTGCTCTGAGGCAGTGGTCTTATTAGGCAAGAAGCAATAGCAGACTAAGAGGCAATGACAGAATTCAGAGGAATATAGTGTTAGTCAACATCTGAAAATAGTTTGAGAACAGTGGGTCACTAGCGTTGTTTGCTATGAAGATAGAATATTATTTTTTCTGAAAATGAGAATCATGCAACATTTTAAAACATTATGAACATATAATAGAAAGTTCTTGCCTGCCTTCCCAGCATTTATGGATGACTAGCTGGTTGAAACTAAGTGCAGACCTATTTAATATCCATGTTAGTACAAGGCTACATCTTCTTTCAGACCTGTAAAGATAAAGGATGTTTTTTCAATTGCTTTCAAAATATCAAACTACATATGCTTTATAGTTTTACATCTTGTAGCCTGCTGTCACACTACCTTTTTCATGTTGCCTTTTTTTTCTTATACATCTTCTGTTAGCCATAAGTGTCTGTCTACAGACTCATTGGGCATTCATTTCATGTATTAAGTATTTTCCATGTGTCACAGTCTAAAAGTGCTGCCAGGACTGTTGCTGCCTTGTCATAATTATTCTGCTGAATTTCTTCTTTGCTCTACATTTGTTTTTAAATATTATACTGGATTTCTGAAATTCCTTTGTCCTTTTCTTTTTTTCAGTAATCACTTAATAAAATAGCACCCCTGTACATATGTCAATGTTTCAGTGCTAACTTTAACCAGTTAAAGAGAGGACATGGGAAAACATATTTAAAGATCATGAAAAAAATCGGAGAATTGTTCCTTTGTGTGCAAAAGCTGGCTTTTACATAAATATACTGGTGAAAAGTACTGGAAAATCTCTTCAGTATAATCTTTTTCTCTCAGCATTATGCATTTCCTTGGAGGAGATAGCTGAGCTAAGTGCTAATGGTGGAACTGCTGAGAGAAGAAAGATGTTAATACATTAGGTTGCTCTGTTCTTTTAGGATAACTATTAGCTACCTTATGCTACCAGCATTTTCTCTGCCACTTTTCCACTGGAAGAGACACTTACTGTCATGTAAATTAGAGACAAGTAACTCTTAGAAAAGGCTGTGGAGTGTGTGCTCTAGGAGAACTCTAATTCTGTCCCAACTGTCCAAACATGGTCATGGTACGAGTACCAGCCTATACTAAGAGCAGAAGTTTGAGGATGTCATAATGCTTAATCTTTCATCATTTCAAGGTTATAAGAAGGAGGACTAGCCAGTTAAAAATATATAAATAAAATATAAATAAATAAATAGATTTATATTTATTAATATAAATAAATGTTGTGAACACCAAACCATACATCTCTTGAACTCAGTGTATAAACAGGAACCCCTCTAACCTTCTCTGGCAAGTGTAAAGCTTAGCCAGTGAGGAAGCTCATTGACAATAGACGCTGATCACCAAAATCAATAAATAGGTTCATAAAATTGAGGAATATATTTAGGATTATTTCTTGCAGATGTTTTTGAAAAAAACTACTACCATTAACAGTTCTGTCAATATACAAATATTTGCTGATGTTACAGCCCTGTGCTCTTGCAAAAGTGATATTTTTGTTTATGTAGGTGTAAGGCACATAGTATGGTAGTAGCACTCTACAAGTCATAAATGTAGCAAAGAATAAGAGTTGTTTTTTCTTCAGATAAATAGGAATACTGAGACAAACGTAGCTCTTCTGCATACAGTAGTTCATGTGCAATTACTCATGTACCAGCAAACAAAAAATATGCCTTACTGACTTAGTCTCAAGCTGTCTTTTTCAGAATTCTCCCCTGGGAGAAGAAGGTAATTCTAAACATTCAAGAAGAAGGCAAAAAGTTTTTTAGTATGTTTTGATAATTAAGTTACGCTGTTCATAGAATAACTGAAGATTTAGTCCAGAATCTTCAGATCAGTTTTATTGACCCTAGGAGACCACTTGAGAATATTAATGTTGCAATACAATTGTCTGGTCATTTCAAAATTGAATTTTTAACTGATATTTTATTCTGTAGATTAGTAAAAGAGGAATAGTGAGGTCTGATTTGCAACAGATATCAACATGTTCCACATTTTGACGGTGAAGAAACAGTGCCTTCCTTTCATATAGTCCTTTAATATTCCTAAAGCACCGAAGGGCTGCATTGTGGCTTATCATGTGGATGAAAGGGTGTATACTAAGAACAGCTAAGGACTGTCTGACATAATATTCTACCTACATCACAGGAAATTCTTAGGCCGCCTCTGAATAGAAAGAAAGAAATTTAAGGTCATTTTCCAGGTGATATAAGGAGATTTTGCTGCATGAATTCCACAAAATGTTTCCAGAGTCATACTGTTTCATTTAGTTTTCCTGTTTCTGTAAATCATAAGAAATTACCTCAAGGATTAGAGAGACATGCAATTCTGTTGCTGTGGAGTATGTGTGAGAAGAATTGAACGCAAAAAAATTATTTTTCATTTGAAATGCTTCCAAAATATGGAAAATCTGGTACTTGGATGGTACATGTGTAAGGATGATAAGCTGCTTAAACACTTCATACTGAGGTACCAAATTGTAACCCTGCTGACGAGGCAATCAGGCAATTGATTTTCCTTACAAGGTAGGCAGGTGCTGTATTAGGCAAAGTTTAGCTTGTTATCCTGTAATAATGAAAAGTTTTCAGACACAGCTGGGAAAAGCAGATGGTCATTTCTTAAGTTTCCATAATCATGGTATAAACGTAATGCCATAAATTAGCAAAATACTTAACTTGTCTTTCTTACACAATTTATACACACTCTATGGGCAGAGTAGGCATTTGGAAAAGTACTTGGCATATTTTTATGTTTCTTTTTTAACTGGCAGGGCTATAGTGCTACATAGTCTATATATTAAAAACTGTTTAAATAATTCCACTTGCTCCTGGATGTTTGTAATCTTCATGCATATGTAGACTGTTATCCTTCCCACCCATCTTTCACCCTTTACCACTTTACTGTTGCTTAGCCAAGCAATACTTTTAAAAGATTTTCCTTTTGAGTCAGCACTGTAGTCCTGTCTTCATCCATACTGCTCTTTTATTCATCCTCTCCTTTTTTTGAATATCTTCTTGACAGTGAAAAGCCGTGAACAAAAGCACTCTATTGTAGCTTCATCTAAACAGGAAATAAGCCAAGTGAAACTGTTACTTCCTTTCTCATTTTAAGATTCAAATTCCACTATTCATGTTTGTTTCTTTCTTTGCAAGTTCATGTCCACCACCATGCTGAGGATCTTAAAGCATTACTGCTTTTCTGGTTTTTTTTCTTTATGCTGAATCAAGTGCACTTCTGAGTGCATATCAGTTCCAAATCAAAGGAAATATTAGTTGTTTGAAATGTTGTTTCCATTTATTTGACTGACCAACCAAGTGAAGCCATGTAAAACAAGTTTTTATGGAGCAAACATGCAGGAATTAGAATGATAGCAGTGATGAAGCATATACACAAATCTGTATATAAGTCTAGGAAATAATGGAGGGACCTCACATTGAGGAATAATTCCTGCTTGTACTGACACATTTTTTTAAGTCAGATTTATCATAAGATTCAAAGAAAATGTGAAAATTCTAGTCTTAATGGTTTTAGTTCAGGAAAATAGAGATTGAAAAAGTTAAAGGGAAGAAAAAGTATCCCAAAGAGTAAGTGTGAGAAGGGGAGGAACATGATAAAGCATTTTGCTTTGTTTTACTCACTCTGGAGCCTGATGTAAAACTGAAAGCAACATACCAAAGCAAACAATGAGAAAATAAATTTAGATTAAGGTATAACAATCTAATCACAGAATGGGTCAGGTTAGAAGGAACCACAGTGGGTTGTCTGGTCCAACCTCCCTGTTCAAGCAGAGTCATCCCAGAGCATTTGGCATAGGATTGTGTCCAGACAGCTCTTGAATATTTTCAGTGAGGGAGACTCCACAACTTCTCTGGGTAGCCTGTTCCAGTATGTGGTCACCTGCACAATAAAAACGTTCTTCCTTGTGTTCAGGTGTACCTTCCTGTACATCAGTCTCTGCCTGTTGCCTCTTGTCATATTGCTTGGCACCACTTTGAAGAGTCTGGCTCCATCTTCTTGGCAACCTCCCTTCAGACACTTATAGGCAAGGTGAGGTCCCCTTTTAGTCGTCTCTTCTCGAGGCTGAATAGACTCAGCTCCCTCAGGCTGTCCTTGTAAGAGAGATGCTCTAATCCCCTAGTCATCTTTGTTGTCTTCTCTTTGACCTGTTCCAGGAGTTCCATGGAGCTCCAGGATCTCTCTCTTGTACTGAGGAGTCCAGAACTGGACAGAGCATTCCAGATGTGGCCTCACCTGGGCTGAGTATATGGGCAGGATCACCTCCCTTGACCTGCTGGCAGTGCTATTCCTAATGCAGGCCAGGATACCACTGGCCTTCTTGGCCACAAGAACACACTGGCCCATGCACAGCTTGTTTTCTGCCAGGACCTCCAGGTCCTTCTCCAAAGAGCTGCTTTCCAGAAGGTCACATCTGGTCTGTCCTGGTCCATGGGGTTATTCTTCCTCAGGGGCAGAACCCTGCAATTGCCTTTGTTGAATTTCAGACAGTTCCTCTCTATCCATCTCTTCAACCTTTTGAGGTCCCTCAGAAGGGGTGCCCAGCCTTCTGGGATATTGGCCACTCCTCCCAGCTTTGTGTCATCAGGGAACTTGCTGAGGAGGCATCTGCCTTTTCATCCAAGTCATTGATGAATAAGTTAAATACTGGATGCAGTTTTGAACCTTGGGAAACACCACTAGTAATAAGCCTCCAACTACACCCTGTGCCACTGATTACAACCTTCTGGTTCAGCCAGGTCTCAATCCACCTCACTGTCCACTCATTCAACCCACACTTCCTGAATTTGCCTATGAAGATGTTGTGAGAGACAGTGTTGAAAGCCTTGCTGAAGTCAAAGTTGATAATATCTGCTGCTGTCATCCATCCTGATAGCTGTTTTATCGCAGAAGGCAATCAGGTTGGTCCAATGTGATTTACCATTAGTGAATCCATGCTTACTACTCCTGATCACCTTCTCATCATCCACATGGATAGAAATGATCTTTTTAATGAGGCCGGGGATTGAGGCGAGGCTCAATGTATGGGTCTTGATTCCCCACACTCTTTGCTAAAGAAGCTATATGCATCTATATGGGTCACACATTGGTTTATGTCGCATCAATCCACCGCACAGGTTCTGGAAAGAAGGCCTGACTAGCACAGATGGAAAAGGAGGGCAGGTAACCACAGATCCAGTAACATCCAGGTTTGAGAAATATGCAGGGGAGTAGGTCTGTTAACTAGCAGATGCATTTGAAAGAGACAAAAAGGTAGGTAAAGTTCATTTTTAATCAAAAGAGGAAAATGCCATGTGCAGCAAGGTGATTTGTGACACAAGACATCAAAAGCAAATACCATCAAGACAAAAACTAGTAGAACTAGGTTTTATGCTTCTTTAATGAGAGTAAAGAAGCAATGAATAGAAAATGAAAGATGTAAATATTTCTTATAAAACATTACTGGATAGGGCTAGAGAATTTGGAATTTGTTCAATAAGCCTAAAACTTGAGCAACAGAGTGCCAAACAACACAGGACAAGAGAGAATAGTGTTCCATACAGAGGTTCCAAGAATTACTGGGTCAAGAAAAAGTGTGGATAAGTAAAAACACAACATGAAGATCTGGAGGAGTCCAAGCAAGTCCGAGGTCTCAGCAGATGGATGGAAGGATTCAAATATGTGTAACTGTCAGGGGAGTAACTGGACTGTGTCCAGACTGTTTCCAAATTAAGAGCCAAAAATCGAAATGATGAGTTCTCTGGTCTACCACTAAAGAAGGTAGCTTGCACCTTACAAAGCAAATTTTTCTTGGGAGTTAAAGGGATGAAATAATAACACCCATGGTTTTCAGAACTTTAGTAGACACCTTTCTTTCTAGACTGGTATTTTGACATTGATCATTTCATGTAACTATATTTCCTCCCATCTGTTTCTGGGCTGCGTGAGAATTTTTTCATGCAGACTAATTTCAATGTCCTGTCAAAATTAGATGCTGTTCCATACTATATAAGTCACAGTATCACATTCAACAATTACCATTAATCTATTATTTTAGTAAGCAGAGATGGGTAGACGATGATGGTCCATTCTTCTAGTCTGATGACAAAATCATCTTTCTGGATTTTTTTTTTTTTTTGGCAATTTTACTTCTAGTAGCACAAAGTGAAGTCAATGGCTGCTTTTCGTGTGGGATGATACAGACTGAGGGCCCAGGTGCCTTGTCAGGCTTCCAAAATACCTGCCAGGCAGAAAATGAGACTGTGAGGAAGATGGAAAAATTAATATATCCACCTTGATGACAGATCCTTCTGATTTAAAGATATAAGGGTCTGTATCTGTATACTATATTAGAAATGGAAGATATTTACCTTTGCTTGTGAAATTATGTTATCATCTGTGTTTTAGATAGTGAGCCACCTTCCAGTTCTGATCATTTAATGCATGCTTTATTCTATACTTAAAATGCAAATATCATTTTGGAACACAGTTTGGGGCTGTAGCAGGATGTGCTAACAATTTGTGTCTCAGATTAAATTTTTGGAAAATTACTTTGTAAAATAATTAGCAAGCTAAAGGGGAGACACGCTGCAGATTTACCATCAAGGTTAGAAGAGCTACGTTTATTGCAGTGAACAAAATGATTTTCAATATCTCAAATTTTCCTGGAGTCAAACATTCCTGTACCTGCAAATAACCTTTACCGATAAGACAATTTCAACAGAAATTAATAGGAGTGCCATTGTAGAGAATCATGGAGTGAAACCAGATTTTTTTTTTGCTTCCAAAGTAACTTGTATCTGGTGAAAATATGGATACAACTGAGGATGAATGCTATATTCAGAGTATTCTCAAAATCAAAGTGCATCTTTGGTTTCGCTGGTGGCAAGAGAAGTAGTGGAAGAACATAAGGTAGATTTTCTTAAACATCAAGGCACTATTTAATAATGTTTGGCAGAGGATAAAATTACTTTATAAATGATGTCTTGCAAGGCAAGTTAAGAGTTTTTATGTATATATTCCTGAAGTTGTGTGTCTCAGTAATCAAAAGACCTTCCCTTTTGTTGAGCCCTGTAAGTTTGGGCTCAACAAAAGCATTTAATACTGTTAAATTTTTTATCTCGATATTTAAATACCTTCAGGATGGAGTGTCAGAAGAAGCAGCAGGTTGTCACATGGGAAAGGCCTCTCAGGACCCTGAGTCTTCACATTGGCTTAGAAACTCTGGGCATCTTCATTAAAAACAATATGATGGTTTAATAGGTGTCTGATTGTTTACAGACTAGCAGAAAATTTGCTCTTAAAAGTGACTGTATAAAATTATACTGTGTTGCTCAGTAGATGAATTCTATGTGTGAGTCACACCTGCCTGTACCGGTGATAATTTTTTCCCCCATATTATTGCCATTAGTCCTGCTGAGCTAACACAGCTCAGCTGTGAGACAGCAAACTGAGTGTCACCCACAGACTTGTTTGTTATGTTCCACTGACTTACACCTGCAAAACCCCATTGTAAGCTATGGGACCCTGCATTTTTAAAATGAGAACAGAATCTGAAGATATCAGGGGTTTTACTTGCTTGTGTAACCAGAGGCATAAGACTCAACCAGGGTTACACTGTGAACAGCTTACATATGACTTGTCCACTGAGTCTGAAGTACAAGTCAAAGAAAAGCATTGCTGGTTTTATGCTACCACTTTTCATTGTGCTGCATACTAATAGAAAGTCTATTTACTGTCCTAATGCATATTTTTATGATTAAATTGGCTTACTTGGTTAATTAATTTTCTTCTTTACCTGTTAACATTGAATTTGCTAGGTTTGCCATTGAACAACTACTATCCTTCCATTTGTGACACTATTTTGTGTATATATGGACACAAAAGCATGGTTTTATAAGTGAACTGGCATACTTTACCTTTGGCAAAAATTATTTCACAATTTAATAGTGTATTCTGGTTCCTTTACTCTCTTATGTATGCACTGGTTTTACCTTCTAATCTTCCACAAGTTTTAAAAGTAGCTGCAGAGCAAACTGAAGGGTATCCCTTATCTTGAGCTGTCATGAACACTGACCACCAGTGATTGATGACTTCTGTGAACAACACACTTTAGAGTCTCTCATGTATTCTTCACTGAAAACAAATTTCAAAAATCCCTGAACAATTTCTTTGCCTTCTCATAAATTTTATTGAGCAAATATGAATAGAGATTAATGGAGAGAACAAAAGTGGAAGAAGTGATGAAAAGGATGTATGTAGGAAAAAAATAAGCCAGCCACAAACTCCCAGAAGAGCAGAGGCACTATTGGACAATGGATTCAACAGGTAGGAATGTGTGGAAAGAGTATGGCTGAAGACACATAACAACGTTTGAAGATGTTTATAAACTAGAGACAGGTGGAGAATATAAATTCTATCAGTGAATCACTAGTGAGATTAGGAAGTAGAACTTTCTGTTCACTTCATAAAGTTTGAATTTAGTGATTTGAAATGTGTAGATCCTTCATTAATTTGACTAATCTGCTTGTGACTTTTCTTTGCAGAATCTCCTATTTGTGTTATTTTAACAAGGTAGCTTTCATGTATTTGTGAACAACATAACTATTTACTAAACTGTCATTGTGTTTAAATGACAGCTTGCACAATTTTGTAGGGAAAATGTACAGCAAAATAACATAAATAAGAGATTTTAGTTTCATGTGCAGAAGCAGTTACTGTCAGAAAAATATTTACTGAATTTAAAGATACATTTTCCTTTTAACAGATATAAAAGTTTTGGCACTATCTATTAATGTACAAGCCTCAGAGCTTTACGAATAGGGATATAATTAATTATTTGTTTTCCCTTAGAACTACAGGATCCTGAATAATTAGAAATTGTACCTTTCTTTCAGTGCACAGTGGTGCTGATTTACACCAAGCTGCATAGAACTTCCCTAAGGGGACTTTGTTAAATGAAATGATCATTTTAAGGGACCACACAGAAGGTGCGAGACAAAAGTGAAAATGCCTTGAGTATAATGTTCTGAACATTACAATTGGTGACAGAAGGCCTATCAATGAGAGAGTAATCCTATAAAAATACAGAAAGATCAGATTGTTTGTTGAATTAGAATTGCTTTAATATGGATGCATGCAAGGGGATAGCAAAGGAGCTGGAAACTTTCCATCTGCTTTGTATACAAAGTGATTAGATGGTGATCACTTAGTCCAAGAGGATAGAAATGATGCACAATTCTGCCAGGATGTGACATGCAAATTGGATCAATTAAGCTTTGAGAGTGCTCAGACAATCTGGTAGAGAAGTTTACATGCTGTGTCAAGTGAAACTTAGCAAAGATCAGTCTTGGATGCTGGGGGCAAGTATTACAGTGATTTAAACTCTAATCTCCAAAAGTAATTCATTGTTTTCAGATTTAGTTATAAAATGGATCAGATGCTATAATAAAACAATCAGATACTATAATAAAAGATCCCTTAAGGAGATGTTTGATGGTACACCAGAAGTATGACAGACAAATTAGTAGCAGTCGTTTAAGTTGGAACATTTGAGGTAGATTAAATTCAGATGACTGATCTTGTTTGCAGCTTACAGAATGCACAATTCTAGTAACTCCTGTGCCTTCATGTTCACCACAATGTTTCAGAAGCAGGGAGTGTTCTCATAAGTAGCTCACTGTGTGCACTATTTTCATTGAACCAAAGCTCACTAAGAAGGGGTTCAACAAGAAAATGGTCATTAGGTAAGAGTGGTGTAATTTCATCAGAGACCACCCAAGAATTTAAATTATGTATCCTTTTCACTGTCCTTTATAGTGTCAAAAGGACTTGTTGTTTCAGATAATCAGAGGGGTCTCTTTGGAAATTGAAATTTCTCAATATATGTGAAGTACTGCAACCTTCAGAAATAAGTTTTGAAAGAAGACATTAAAATTTTCAGTAGAATCCAGATAGCTTACAGAATTAGAAACAGGTATGCACAATTTGAATTTTAATGTCGATTCAGTAAGTATACATGACCAGTGTAAAATAATACCTTCCATTTCACTATTTTCTCAAAATTTGTTTATCAATGGCACATGCATTGACTGTATCACCATCATTCAGTGGCAATGAGTAACAAATACAACAAAAATAGGGTGAAAACATGAATAACAGATGAAAAAATCTTGGATTGGCATCAGCATTGTACATGGCAAATCTCATATCCATGCTGGGTTTTTTTTTTTTAATACAAGTGAATTTCAATCTTAACTCATAAATATCTTCTCACATCATTTGAAATGTCAAAATATGATTTAAGGAAACAAGGTATAATGATTGCATAGGAATTTGATGAGATTTTCTTTGTTAAATGAAACCCACCATCATAGAAAAAGGCACTACGAGAGCACTGCCCTTTACGCAGAACTGTTAAAATCCTTCTAAGCTGGGAGAATTTACAATTAACCTAGTATTGTTCATGTTAAGGCAGTTTTTTATGGGTTTGAAATATGGATTATCCTCCCCCTCAAATATTTTCTGAAAACAAGCAGAAAACGTGGGCATTAAACACATTTATTTCCCAGACCTTAATCCTATGGAGTTTAAATGCCTGTCAAGATATGAATTACTATCTTGAGATCAGCCTGGTTATATCAGAAAGTCCTTGCAGGCCTGCAAGTTTGAATGGTTAAAAAAAAAACCTAGGGAGAAATCAAACCTCTTAACGTATCTATTGACAAAGGATCACTTTAAATGATCTAAACAATTTCAAGCAGACTTTCAAGTGTCCATACTAACTGTGCATACCCTGCTTCAGCTTGTTCTGAATACTGAACAGCTACAGTGTGAATTTATGTAATGGAATCACTTAATCTTTCAATGCTGCTTCTTATAATTAGGCATATGTGGCACACGTTCATTGAAGCAACCTTCCTCTTTGAACAGGGGTTAAGGCTTTATTTCAGGAAGGTACTTAGGCATATGCTTAGTACCAGCTTTCATGACTGTTAAGAAAGTCCTGACACGATGCACATGGATAAGGATGATTTCCTAGTTAGGAAATTCTAAAACAGGTATAATTTGATGTAGCACCGGGTCAAATTTCCCTAGGTTTTGAAGTGAATTTTGAACAGTGGGCTGTGGATTAACTAGCCGATATATATGGGTGGATGGATGGACTTGAGAAACACTTTTGGGTAAAAATCAATATGATAAACTACCTTCAGTGAAATATATAATAGTAGGGGAAAGAAAATAAAAATTGTTCTATAGTCTACTGAAAAAAAGGGTGTGTTATTTGTCATTCAGTGTTTTAACTTTACTTTTACCTTTACTGCAGTGTTAGAAATGGGTCACAGTAGTTAAGGGAAAGCACTACAGAAATGTTAGGGTGTTTGATCAAGCCCAGACTCTAAGAGATTATAAATGAAATGTAAACACACTAGCAACACTAACCTGTGTTTTATGTTAATAAATTAACCAAGGGATTCTTTTGCTCTTTTTTACCTGAATTCATTTTAAGACACAAGATAAATGTCTACAGGAAGGTATCTAATACTCCACTTTATTTGGTCATAGTAGCAATGAAACTATAATGCTTTACTATAGATATTCATTGCTGCCCTTTTCATATGAAATAAATTACTCATTTCAAAATGCTATAGTAAAATTTTGTGTTCAAATTCTCTGTTCTTGACTTATTTCCATGACCCACTGTCAGCTCTGGGCAGTTGTGACTTTCTCCACCACATGCCTTCCGAGGTCCTAGTTATGTCTGATGTGGGCATTGTATCAAAATCCTCATTTTGCACTTTAGGTATAGGAGTAGTCTCACTGATCTTGGTGAGAAGACTTATGGGATTAGATTTTTGAAAATGCTTTGGGAAATACCTGGGTGGTGTGAAATATTTTATAACATATAACCAATTTTTTCATGTGGAAAATTTAAAGTTTGCTATATATCTTTCACGAAAATCAGCATCAAGTATTGCATTTTTTAAAACATACAGAATTTTATAGAGAAAGACAATAGTAATTTAGTTTTTAAGAAGCAAAACACAATAACACTGTTATCCTGACATCTGTATTATCATTTTTGTTAAAAATTAAAATTAGTATTTAGAACAACATGTGAATTCTGTTTTGTTCCGACATTTTTGTAAATATTAATTAACAAGTCCATTATTGTTTTCAGGAAATAATAGGTTAGTGAGTATGTGGACCCAGTTAACTGCATTTTTTCTGTATTGCAAATCTTTAATCATTAAAATGATCAGATCACGCTCTCTTCTGTAGTCCAGTACTTTATAAGCTTCTATGAACACATAACCCTAATTACTAACACTGCTTTACAGTTAAGTATTTTACCATTGTCTTCCAGTCTGTCAGGTTTCAGCACTTCCCACTAACACACAAGGTAAGATTATGACTTGATCTCTGGTAGCAGTAAACTTTCAAAAGCAAATTAAATGTGAGGAATTGATACAACATAAAACTAAAACAAAAACATACGAAAAAAGCTCTACACCCTCCGGGTGTCTATTCCTTGGTACTAATGTTCTTTGGAAGCAGGTTCCTATGAGAAAAATCATTATCAGCCAAGCAATGCTGAAAGCTATTTTGGATAGTTGAAGCAGAAAGAGGATAATCACTCTAAACTATAGATCAGTAGTTTGACAAAGAAGAGACAATATGAGAGGTATAATTTCCAATCTAAAACAAATACATTCAATATAAGTATGTATCTTACATCAGAAAATACTTTAATACCAAATTCATTTTTGTTTGTAAATTTGGTATTATTGATATGGTAGTCAAACAAGAAATGTGCATGATTATTTTTCCTGTGCAGTGCTGTTACAGACAATTCTATAGATTACAGAGTTAGAGATGAAAAAATAGATCCTCTAATGTGCTCTCATTTTCCATGGTTGAAATCCTAGGCCCAAATTATTATGGCTGAGTAGAAAAAGCATTATGGGAGAAACAACTTTCCAATCACCGTATTTGTATTCTAATTTCTTATTTCTGTTTTCAAGAACAGATAAAAAAGTAAAAGCATTAATTTTTCATTATTGAAGGTATATAAATTCTGTTACTGCTTTCCTTGTTTCATTTACCCTCTTTCCCTTCTTTCTGTGATAAAAGGGATAGTGCATTCATGCATTGTCTGGTCATAATAACTAACTAAAAAATAAACTAACTATACTGAAATAACAATTAATAGAAGTATATACAGTGATATAAGAAGAAAAAATAATATTACTATAGATATATTTGCACATCTATGTATGTGTTTCATTCAAGAAAAATACATGCTCAAGGAACAGTTCTTTATTGTATGTGTGTTAATATTGTGCAAGCAGAGATTGTTTCATGTGTAATGATGAAGTAATTTGAGAAGAAGAATGAGTGAAGTTTCTTGAAGGTTCTGTTTCTGTGAGCTGCTACACATACATAAACTTTTCAAGCTCGTGGACATCTGCTAGCTCAGAGATATTCTTCTATGAAGTATGCTGGGGTCTGAGGTGTTCGTTTGCCATGCTATATTTTTTAAGCCTGAACACTTTTGTAGAAGCCATATGTGGGGAATGCAGGGAGAAGGCATCCTTAACACAAGTTTATTGTGCTGCTGAAATAGAGTGTAGTGTCTTTAAGAGAATTTTGTCTTACAGCTTCAGTGATTCTTGGCAACAAAATAAATCAAGCCACTGGACCAGCAAATACGTTGGTTTAGTATATAATGCCAAGTTGTATGGTGCATTATGAATAGATATGGATCATGTGAAATGCTGTTGGCATGTCTGGAAGGGAACTTAGGCCCTTTCCTGGAGAAGAAGTAAGACCCAAAATAGAGCTAGTAAGAATAAACATTCAGGAATTTGTAAATAGAGTTTCACTGCAGTGGTATTTTCACATAATTTAATTGTTTTTTGAACTTCTATAAATGGAGTTTGAGTCACTGGCTTCTTTAATCAAAAATTAAACCTATTTGAGTAAAAACAAGCAGTTTTTGTATAAAAAGTCAGATGGAAAATCTGTTCTATGGCTTGGTTTGTCAATGATGCTATTTTGTTACTGAGATACTCAGAATGAGTACTCTAAGTAATAGACACTGATAGACTGACAGTAGGGTGGGGAAAAAAACAAACCACACCACCACCAAAAAAAACCCCAAAAAACAACCGAAAAACCCCACACAAAGCTGAATATTGAAAAGCTCTATAAGGATTCCAATGTGTGTGTTGTTTGCAAAGAGTGTGGTCTGTTTCCATTCTAGGAAGCTGATTTCTGAAAAGTTTGAAGTCTGTGCCTGGGGGGAAAGCAGGTCTCTTTTTTTCCAGTTCCTGTTATGAACATGTTATATTGTATATAGGCTCTTGGTGGTGCTACAAGACAGTATTGCTGTCCCCCCACCCCCCATAAATATTACGCAATTAGTACATGATGAGGCACAGTATACAGATGGTTTTTACCTCCCAAAGCTGCCAAACTGTCTTTTTAAGAGAGTGAGTGACAGATAGTCATTTTGGAGAGTGACATGTCATGATGATGGCCCATTAAAACTCCTCAAGAATACTCAGCCAGCTACATATGCCCACTCAGCTCCATCCACAGCAGCAGCTGCTTCTGAGTTCCTCCTATAGCTGCAGTAAACTTAATGGGCTGGCTGCACAATTCCCTGTCGCCACAGGGCATTTTGTGTTCTTGTTAAAACTGGGGAGTGGAGAAGGCACAGATTTGTGAGTACAGCAGCTGCAGAGACTGGAAAAGAAGAGGACAGAAAAGGAAGGGTACACGTGTGTGTGTGTGTGTGCGCGCACACATGTATGTGTGCACTTAAATCTATATGTATGTATAAAATCACTGTCTCTATAAAGAGCTACATTATATAAGTAAACAGGAAGAGAGAACACTACAGACAATATTAAGTATTATTAAAAGGGAAAAAAGATCATCAAAATGTGGCATGGATGCTTTTATCGCACCAAGTTTTCAGTATTTCTTATTAATTATTCAACTCACTAGCCTTTAGAAGACAGTATCAGTTATTCCTAGAGGAACTTTTCATCTGAACTTTGTCTTCAACCTAGAAGCCTTGAGGGCTTAACTTAGATACTAACTGGAATATTATGAAGTGAAAGTTTTAGAATTTTAGTACTTCTAATTTGAATTTTGTTTGAATAATAACCATCAAGGAAATAAAAAAGTTTCACTGTTCTCTTTCCTGTTTAACCCCCATTTTCAAAAGGTTGGCAAAATTAAATATTCACTTCACTTCATGTGGCTGAGGTGATAAGGTTATTATCCTTCTGAAGCACTGATGCACCACTCAAAAGTATAAGGGCTGCATAAAGGCTTTCACTAAACTCTTCCACCAATATTTCTCAGCATTTTATTGGGGAAACAACACTGAGGAAAGAGTGAATAGTAAGACCTAACTTCTTATTCCAAGTTTGGTGATGGGAGAGAATAAGTAAATAATAAAGATTCTTACTATTTTAATTTTTTAGGTGCAGAAACATGCATTCTTTAACAGAAAAGAAGGAGTTCAAAAACTGCATTAACAGGGGAAGAAAAGGATTGTTTGGGATTTTTTTAAAGAAAAATGCCTAGTTCATTCAAAGTAAGCTGACAGTTATGCTACTCTCCCTGCCCATTAGTCATGTTTATTTTGTTTGCTCCTCTGGTTTCAGGACTTTAAAATCAATGGCAATTTAAATTGCAATGTCTTTTTTTTTTTTTTCACCTCCAGAGTAGGTTGGTTTTTTTTTGGTACACTTGGAGTAGTAGTATTACACACCCTCAGTAAAATGACACTTGACCAGATTCAGGTAATCATCTTTTTAAATTCCTGTTGCATTAAGCATAGTATGAAAAAAAGAGGCTGATAAAGTTATACAACATTACTCTCAAGTACTATTCTTGCACTTCAGAGCTATCCATGTTCTCATTCACTTTGGCTTTTGGTTTGTTAATATTTTTACTAACTTTTTTTTTTTTTTAATGTTTTTCTTCTCTTCTCTGTTAAAAAAAAAAAATTATTTATTTTACCTCATCCTATGCTTTCTTAATAATGCCTGAATACCTTGATTGTAGATGGAGCTTTATTCTCACTGGCTTTATGCTGTTGAATATGAAGGTCTTGGAGGTTCAAATTACACCAAATGTCATACATTTGACTGCAGGAGGATTATTAAGGACAATCTGTGGCATGACAACTGATACTCCCAAAGGGATGTGCGTTGGTTTACCTTGAATGTGAAATGCGCTCATTTGATAGGTAACTTCTGATTACCTCATCGCATTTGCGGTGATCCTGGGCAGATATATATCTGCCTTGTGGTCATTCATAGGGCTCTAGTATTACCTGTGTCAAAACAAAATATGATTCAGAGGCAGTCTGAGTTCAGGCAGCCTGTAAGGTCAGTGCTGAATGTGAAGAGATCTCTGAAATGTCCTGGACCTCAATTGTCTCAGAAGCTCTTAGGTCTTTGGTCAGCTCTGAGCACTCCAGAAACTGTTTTGGATATTTTAAATCAGCACAGAAGAGAAGTCTTGTCTAGGCTGGCTGCATTTTTAGTAACCCTGCTTTTTAGTAACCCTGCTCACCACCTGCTTGTGTTAGGTAAATATAACGTGGTTATACTGTGGTCTGCAGCATGAGACCTTGTTGTATTCCCACATGACTATCTCTGCACTTGCCTGACAAAGAGCAAGTCTGAAGGCAACAAAACAGTACATGAAACTGCCAGTACGTCAACATGGCAAATTGTGCCCACAGTGACTGGTTCCCTACTATACTGACAACACTGCTGAGACAAGGAAACTCTGGCAGCATTACAAGCATATTCCTTCTGTTCAAACTCTAATTAAAAGTCTTGGCCGTTTATATTGACTTGATCTCTTGTCCTTGGTATTACCTGTTATTCTGAAAGCGCAGAATGTAGACCAGTCTATTTCTTCTGAGCCTAGGCCTGTACTATAGTTTTACATAAATTAATAAAACCAAAAGCAAACAAAAGCCCTTCAGGAGCTCCTTTATCACTTTCTCAACATTTCTTGGAGAATAGACTTTTATAAGAAAATCATTACCTGCTGATAATACTTTCACTGGTGCCTGGGTATGAAGTCAATTATATGAATCACAAGCCTTTGCTGACATCAATAAAATGTTGAGGAATCTTTTTCTTTCCCACATGACTTCTGTAATGAGACTGAAAGATAAATTTAAAAAGATGTCTTTGGCTGTTGATACTGAAATATGGTTTCAGTTTACAAGAATGATAATTTCATGGCTCCCTCTGAAAACAATAATCCTATTAGTAGCTAATGTGTTTGTGAAACCCTTAGACATTGCAGAAATGTGGGATGTGTGCACATTAGATTTTACTGAAATTTTAACTCCTTTGTCTATGTTGAATTTCAAATATTAGTTATTATTTGCATTGAAATTGTTTCAAATCATCAGCACTGAACACTTAGTTATCCTGATAGTTGAGAAATGTAGTTGTTTAAAAATAAAAAATATGAAAAAAAAAAGAAGAAAAAACCCCTATAAATCTCTAGTACTTTTTGAGTCATCACAAAACACATACAGTGATAATCTAAGGAGAAAGGGGATTTCAAAACTTTGTATGTGCAACCACAGTACCATAGTAAATATTGACTCCAAGAAAATCCAAGAATAGTAATGTTAAGAACCTGGCTGTTTTGACAACCAAAATTTAATAGAAATGGCCAAACTGCATTTTTGTTTCAAATCACCAGCTTTCTTTAATCTTTTAGAAATTGCATGTTTAATCTTTATATACACTTTTTAAGTCTTCCCAGAAAGTAGGAGGGGGAGAAGGTGGCATGAAGAAAAGAGTGTCTTCTTCCCACAATCTGTTCTCAGTTGTTTTGTGATAGTAAATTGTAGTTATAAAATGGACAAGAAGATTGCTTCTGGCTTGGAGTTATTTTTTTCTTTTTTTGTGGTTGTTTTTGATTCTTAGTGCCTCCTTGCTTTTTGTAAGGAGGCAGGAATAAAGGTTCCATATCACCAATAACTATGGATGCCTGCACAGGGCGTGAGGAGGAGGCAGTTTTCATTCCTCTTCTCCCTTTCTAGTTACTTTTGTAGAGAGAAAGGAAGGGATGCAGACAAAGCAACTGCTCCTTGAGAAAACTTTTCAGTTGTTCTGCAAAGGAGGGCACATTTCCTATGGGCTCAGGGAGCTATGAAGCTAGATTGTATTGAAGCATCTAATGTTTTCCCTGTACATCGCTTTCTCTCCATTACTTCTGTGATCCTGCTGGTGTCAAAAAACCATCAGCTCCTCATGTTCTCCCTTCAATTTGCTTCTTCACCAATAGTCTATAAACTCTGCAATGGATCATTAACTATGCTGGCATAGGGAGAAACAAAAGCAAAGATAGGTCTTTAAGAAAGAGAAATCAGAGAAGAGAGGCATGTGAACACTGTGCCTGCTTTAAAGGAGCCTGAACTGAAAATCAGAAAAAGACCAAACCTCCCATTCAGACATATAAGAGATCAGTAGTGGCCAGATAATTTGCTTTTAATACTCTAAATGCTTTTATTAATGCAATGCAGTATCTCTCCTTACTGAGAAAAATAAGTGTCCTTCTCTATTGGAATACCATGTTAGCATACTTTAATGGTAAGTGATACAAAATGATGTCATCTTTGGTTGTACAGATCTTAAGGTACAAATAGGCAATATCCAGAAACTATTGAGTATTGGGAATTTAGAAATGTTTTATTTAGGTTTCCCTAGATAATCACCACCCTAAAGGTCCACATAGACATAAATGAGTTAGGGGAGACCCTAGATTAAGCTATTTTGCTGTAGGGCCAAAAAAATATGAGAAAAAAATTGGGTTTATTAGAAGAGTTAGGGTAATAACACCTTTGCTATTTAGTGAAGCTGATTGCTTCCTTCTCTTACATATATACAAACAGGTATTTTCTCCAACTGAAAGCCTAAAAAGATTAAGTGCCCTCTTTTTTAGGTTGAGTTCACAGTCAACAGAGGCCACTCAATAAATCATCTTCTAAAAAACAAAAAAAAAAGTGCACTTCTTATGTACATTGTCCCTCTGCCTCAACAAGGCTTATGTAGCTTTTATTGTTAGATCTGTTTACTGTCTGCTAATTTTCCTAGTACATCAAAAGTTATCCTCCTGGTAAAAAAAGCATCATCTCTCTAGAGGATTGTTGCTTCGCTTTCCTGTTCTTGTGTACTCTTGTACATGCAGGGATTACCCAAATCCAGAACTCTCAGAATCTTCATGTTAAATGTATGTAGAATGTAACAAAAAAGCTACAGGGTCAGTATATAAGAACTGGATCATGAATCTTGTACTTTAAACAAGCCTAATTGATAGCCAAGGAAATGGGAGAGTCACCATCATGGATATTGTGTGGAGGTGACAATGGATGAAAGTAATTGGAAACATAAAACTGTCTCTATCATTCCTCTTTCTGAAAACACAGGTTTTTATTTACAGTATCTGTGGCAAACTGATTCAGAAAGAAAAATTGTCTGGAATGACTCAGAATGGAATGAGATGAGATTTACCCAGTGAATCCTTGAATCCTCCATGTCTCTTGAAACAAGAATTTGAGACTAACTTTGCCTTGATCTTCTCTGCTTCTAAAGTCATAGTCCCCATGGGCAGCTACAGACTGAGCTGCAGTTCTATATCCTACATGAATGGCCCTGTAGAAAGTGGGAGGAGTGAAACACTAGCTAGCAGATGGTACTATCATAGATGCTTTCTGGAACCTTCCTGTAAAGTACAACTGTCCTGAGGACTAATATAATTCTATATAATTGTTGCCAAATTAATAACAAGAACAAATAAATATCTCAGGTCTTATTACTTAATGCATTTCTTCTAGTAAAAAGGGGGCAAAAAAAACCCCAAAACAACAACAAAACCAAACAAGAAAACCCGACAACGACAAAAAATGTGCAAAGTGTTTTCCAAAGCCAACATTATATGGAAAATTGTACTTCTCACTTCCTATGATGTTAAATTAAATAGCTGGAAGCACAGGCAGCTTGCAGTCATGTTTGGTAGTGGCAGAGCTGTGAATATGGTACAGGACATTCAAAAATTTTGTTCATAGTTGCAAAGCATTGATGCCACTTCATTAATGATTTTGAAGATTTTGAAGATCACTGTATGGAAGAATTATATTGTGTGAAACTGGAACAGAGGTGACATGAAAACTGTACCAAACTTCTCAATATTTTCAGCAAGGTACTTTTTTTTTTGCATTGGTCTCTTGTACTGTACTTTTAAGTTTTCTCAGATCTCCTCTAAAATGCATATGAAAATGTTCAAAAAGCTCTTTAGAGTGCTTCCCACTGAATTGACCGTTCTATAGTGCCAAAGATAAACTAAATATTGAGCTATATCACCTTCCTGGGGTTAAGTAGGTAGAGAATGATGCATTACTAATTTGAGCATGGGCCAGAACAGTTTTTAAATGCTTAGTAGAACAAAGTTTTAATAAAAGATACAAAGAAGTTTGCAGTTCCAGAGCCTTAACCTTGGAATAACAAAGGTCCTCACTAATCACTTTACTAATCCATGCAGTAGCAGTTTTCTTACCAAGGCATCGTTCCAAAAAGTAGCTTCTGTTCAGCATTTCACTGCAGGTCACCAGCCACTGTAGTGTAATCCGTGAGGAGATTTATGGACCTCAGAGTGGAACTCCTTAAAGAACAATGTGTTGTTAATCAGCAAGCCACTGAATGAGCAAATGGGAAATGCTGAAGTTACAGAATTTCTTCTTTCCCTGCGATGTGAAAGCCTTGTTCAGTGCATCTTCAAGGATTTACTGGCCTCTTCCCTGAAGGTCTACTTTTTTCTCAAAACAGTGCTGGTTAGTTACTCAGGATAGGGCTGGATGTAGATACAAGGTGAAAGGTAGGCTGTGCAGCCCTGCAGCTTGAGACCACTGTATGTGCTGATGGGCTCAGCTCCATCCTCCATGGGCAGTGCTCTGCTGCTCTCAGCAATTGAGATATGGAAAATTTCCTTCCTCTGCTTGAAGAGATCTACTTGTAAATCTCTAACATTCAGAAAACTGCTCTGCCCGATGAACTGCTCAGTATGATAGTGTCCTCTGCTTTTCTCTCACCCAGCACGTCCTTAAGTATGCCAGAAGAGGTGGAACAGCCTTTACAGGGAGAATGTGAGAGTCTCAGCCACCACAGAAAGACCACCTGGAATATGAGCTATGGAGAAAACAGAATCACTTAAGAAAGATGAAGGCATGGAATCTCTGTATCCCATAACCTCAGTTCTTGTGTAGTGGTGTTCAGCATTTCAGTCTAGACTATAGGATTCTGGCTATGTAGGGAAACCCACACAGTGCCTCTGTGGCACACAGGAGACTTATGCACCCCGAAGTAGGTATTAGAGAAAGAAAAGAGGAAAGAAAAAAAACATGAAACAAAATCAAGGACAAGTTAAACAGATTATTACTTGCACAGTCAACTGCTCCTCTGTAGGGAAGATGGATACTTCTTCTAGTCAAGTTTGACAAAGCATTGAGAGTCCCAGCTGCCAGATGTGTGAGTTAAACAGAGGTATGGTTGGTTTCAATAAAGCCCAGCTTTGGGACTGAGGAATACGCAGTGCTGTGGATCTTGAACGAGCCCAAACGTGAGATACATTTTTACCTGCGCACAGTGTCAGCGTTGTTTATGCCTGAGTATGCAGAGAAGTAGAGCTTTAAATATTCAGGGAACTCCACCAAAGAAATCTCAGGCTTGTTTAGGTGTCTCTGGATTTAGGTAGCAGCAGAATAAGGATAAACCATATTTTGAAATAATTTGAAATAATTTAGCTAATCTGATTTAGATACCCTAGTTCTGTTTTTCTAATCCAGCCCAAAGCTCCAGATGCCATTTCTGTCTTAAAAGAGAGGAGTGCACTGTAATTGCATAAGTATGAGATATCCAAACAGTGTAAGTGAAATAATGTGTAAGAAATAGGCAGCCTTTTATCCAGCTGAAAAATTCAAAACTGAGCATGAATACTTCCCTACTGAAATGGGAAAAGATTTTGCAGCTGTGCTAAGTTATGCCCAAGATAACAATTTTCTGCATGTATTCTGGAAGTGAATACTGTCACAGTGATACTTCTAACAGAGAGAAAAAGCAGTTAGTGATGGAAATTGTGATGATATTGATGGCAGTGGACTTACCTCCAAACTCGGGATGACATGGAGTTAGGACAGCTACAAAGAAGATATGAGATAGAAAAATCCAAGCATATTTAACATTGTCTTCAGCTATTTACAAGTATGAATCCACTTTTAACAAACAAGAAAGTACTTTAAATTTTACTGATACTCTTCCCACTTGTACAGTATTAAATATATTACATGTATGTGTTACTATAACATGATATCCATATCAATTACATTCTTGATATAAGTTTGAGAAGTATGTAAGGCGTTTGTGTTCTGTAACAGGAATATGATACTCGAAGGACATAAAAGAGCTAGAAAACATGTCGAATCTTGCTCTGTAAGTTAAAATAGCTTGAGTGGCAAGGAAAAAACTTTTTTTCTGTAAATCTATCTTGCCATTCTAATGGAAGACACATTTGGACCTACCAAAGTATGTTTCTTGTGTGCCTGCTACAAGTAGTCCCAGGGAAACTGGCCCTGGCTTTCAATGCTGTGTACTTCCAAAATTGCCAGGACACCTTGATCTTTCTCAGAGTCTGCATTTTTCTGGAATTAGATAATGGAAAGCAAGATATGGAAGTGAAGAATTGAAGTTACAGGTCCATCAGATAGTACTGAGCAATTTATCAACCAGTACGTTTTACCTCATTTTGTAGAATCATAGGATATGCTGAGCTGGAAGGGACCCATCAGGATAATCACGTCCAACCCCTGGCCCTGCACAGGAAACCCCAAGAGTGCCTGAGAGCTTCGTCTAAATGCTTCTTGAGCTCTGTCAATCTTGGTGCTGTGACCACTTCCCTGGGGAGCCTGTTCCAGTGCCCAACCACCCTCTGGGTGAAAAACTTTCCTGATATCCAACCTAAACATCCCCTGACTCAGCTTCATGGCATTCTCTTGAATGCTGTCGCTAGTCATGAGAGTGAAGAGATCAGTATCTGCCCTGCTACCTTCCCTCATGAGGAACATTTGACTGTTTTACTTCTCTCCACGGTAAACACTGAGAAAATATGTGAATACACACAGGAGCAAATGCACACTGATACTAAGTTTATCCTGACATTTGTTTGAAGTCTCACCCTTCAGTAGGATGATAAGGTGAAGTGAACAATGTAGTTAAATTCAAGTAGGAATAAAGTGACGGTTATGATCATATGGGTCCATGTGTTTGCCTATGTAAAAATCTAGCATGAGAAGAGTGAGATTGTTTGCAGGAAAGAATGAAGTTTTCTTGCTTAAAGGAGCAAGTTTACAGATTTGAATGGTCCCTCACATGCTGTGTGTGATAAACATTCAGCTTATCTTTCCAGGAACAATAAAATTTCATATACTCCTGCTCAACATAGGAATTATTTTTACATATCTCCATGCCACTGACTCTCTTGTAAGTTAATCTCATCTCTCATCAATTTTTCACCAGCTTCACTCTGATGTTGATAAAGGCGATGGTTCCATCAAATACATCTTGTCAGGCGAAGGGGCGAGTTCCATTTTCATTATTGATGAGAACACGGGGGATATTCATGCTACAAAGAGGCTGGATCGAGAAGAGCAGGCCTACTACACGCTCCGAGCACAAGCACTAGATAGGCTGACTAATAAACCCGTGGAGCCAGAGTCTGAGTTCGTCATTAAGATTCAGGACATCAATGACAATGAGCCAAAATTTCTGGATGGTCCCTACACTGCTGGAGTTCCTGAGATGTCTCCTGTGGGTAAGTGAAAAATACACTGTGGGTGTTGTGGGAAATTTGTTCCTATTGCCTTTTTAAAAGTTTCATTATTTTTTACTGTTTCACACTAAGCTACTTAATTATCTATGAGGCACCTGCAACAGTTAGATATTTCAAGACTTAACTGGAAATAACATGCTAGATTAAATATTTACCCTTTCAAAAATGTTGTGAAACTCAAATAGCTATGCAAGAATTCAGATAACCATTTCATGGTGTATTTCTCATTCCAGTGCCCAGAGGCTTTGTTTTATAATTCCCATTAACAGTAATAAGTTTCACACCTATGTTATGGTACTCAGAGGTGATAATTTATAATTTCATTCAGATAGCGTCCGTTCACAAAAAACTCTTCAAATTTCCTGCTAGTGAATAGCATATTTTTGTTTCTAACTTTTGCACATTTTAGTAATAGTTTATTGGATATTTTTTCTAACACTGAAATCCCATTTTCTGTGGAATATATGCAAGCAGCAGGAACTGGGATACAATTTGACATAGCTCAAAGTTCTAGTGGAATCAGAGAAGAATGGATTTTAGAGGCTTCAGACCCTTTGTTGGAAACGAAGAAATGCTTATTTTTCCTGAGTTTGAATTAGGGAAGAATTTCAAAATCGAATCCACTATCTCCTCATTTTAAAGAGACAAAATGCTCATCCATTGTCAGGTGCCTCTGTTCCTTTGATAGCTGACTCTTTCAGACCAAATTAAGACTTTGCCCAGAGATGTTTTGGTAAATGTTATCTAAGATGAAATTATAAATGCAAACAAAAAAAAAAAAAAAAAAGCACAAGAACTTAATTTAATTTACTAGAAATATGTATATGGGAAGGCTCACTTCAGCTTGAGAGAGTTCTCTGGTCATTGAAATAAATATTATCTTTGCTTGACTGATTTTAAACCATATTAAAATGTGGTACTCTTAGAGTAAGACTGCACATAAAATTTGCTATAGTTTCCTCAATATGATTTCCTGTGTTTTTGAATGTTAAACAATGCATCTAAACTGGAGCTAGAGAGAGAAAAAGAATCTTCCCTACCTAAGTGCCCTGCAGCAATGAGTAGTAAGCATTGCTTATATAGTTGAAACTCAGCTTAGGAGTCAATAGAAGATAAGTAAAAACATTGCTAATGCATTTTCTATACATTTATTTTACTAAGCAGTGGGCATAGACACTATTTCTCATTGATACTTGGCATTTGCTTATTGTCACTCAAGCACTATGTGGATGACTGAGGAGGCAATATTAGCCTTGGAAGAAAGACAGACACCACAGCTTTTGTGGAGTAACAGGAAGGAGATGAACTTGTGATACATTGCTGAGAATGTATTACTTCCAAACTTTGAAAAAATCTAGACAACAGATAATCTAAGACTATAAAACCTAAATCATCCACTTCAAAAAATACGTTGTGTTAAAATATGTATTTTTTTAAATTAAGTTGCCCTTTTGTTTTAGAATAAGATTATTTAAGTAAGATGTAGCTTGCAGCAACTATGAGGGTTTTTTTTCACTTTTGCCTATGAACTGAAAAGAAATTGTCTCCATATTTCTCTTTTGCATTTATTACCTCTGTCTTTTCTTGCACTGGCATATTGATGTACAGACAACTACTACAGATATATGAGGTTTACCTACACTTACAAATCCATGCCTCTACTCCTACCTCTGCTCCATTTGTTCCAAAAATATATTGGAAATCAATCTATGGGGAGTGCAATGTGTGCAGTGGAGAATACAAGGACTGTTTTTCAAAATTAGCTGCTTTTGCATATTGTGTTGAATCTTTACATCATGAATGAGTAAAAGAAATTCTCTCCCATATGGACCATACAACACCAAATGTATTTTCAAATCAGGTGAAGTATTATGCAAAATTATTAACTGGGACTTGTGCACTCTCTGAGGTTTGTGTCAACTAAGGGTGGTTTCAGATTAATGAACTTCCTGAAACTGCACATTTTAAATGTCTTCATGGTTAGTATCACACACCTACTGCATTGTTACAGAGTTAAGGATTACCATGAAATTCCTTTGTCACACTTTGTCGCACTTTGTCTTACATAGTTACAGCAATTCATACTTTATTCATATAACATAATTTTTAATTAATCACCTGGAGCTTCCATGAAATATTAAGGAGATACAAAGTATCTCTCTCCTATTTTGTTTAAAATTATATCCATGACAAGGATTTTTAATTGGATATTAAAAGAAATGAAAGAGATCATAGGATTATAAATCCAAATTAACTATAAGGCTAGAAAAACTATAACCTTTAACCTACAGGCTGGTTATGCAAGTATAATGGTTCTGTATTTTATTTGAAAAATATTTTTGGACATTATCTAAGGCTAATTGAAGTCAATCTCTTCTTTTATTTGAAATGACTTCGGGTCAGGTTCAAATTATATTTGGGTCAGGCCCAATTATATTGATTATCCTGAACAGGGTAAATATCTTGATGGCTTGTAAATCTATTCATGGCAAAACCCCCAAAGATATGGCTTATCTGAAAATCATAAGGGTTTGTTTTTGTCATATTTTTTTAAAGTATGTCTGGTACTTAAAAAATTGAGTAGAATTATATTTCAAATAAAAACATACTGGTCTGTTTGAGTCATAGCCAAGGGAGTGGGAATGAGAATTCCAATGCCCAACACAGTATTGGTTTTTTAATCTTCTCTGATCTCTAGCCATATCAACAGCTTTGGTTGTTACCCACCACAACAAATATCTCTCTTGCCATGTTTATTACCCCTGGTTGAGATGGATAGAAATATCCGGATTCTATAACAAAGAAAAGGAAGCAAAAGCATTGTATCATGCTTAAATCTTTGATACAGTGTGTAGTGGGTTTTGAGAACCTGAATGAAGGAGAAGTGTCCCTCTCCAGGCACAAGCCACCTCTGCTTCCCTTTATCTGACCTTGCTGCTTAGCTGGGACCAGTCTTGAGTTTTGTCCCCAAGTGAAGGCAACATAACGAGGCTGTGGGAGGGGAGGGAGAAGGTGAAGAGGCTTCTGACTCTCCCCCTTCACACTCCTGGAGGGGAAAGGCTGTGGAGGCATTGCTGTGGGTAAGGGCCAGTGGCAGAAGCACAGAAATACCAGATGGTTCTGAGCAGAACTAGTCTGGATTTTTGCTCATAAGGATTAAGCAGGAATTATGGACAACTTGATAGCAAAGGTGTTTAACGTTTTTCACAGCAGCTGACACCATGTAGAAATGTGATGCCATCATGGATTTGTTTTGTGTGTTAGACATAGTACCCATTGTTAACTGATGTCAATTAATAATTTTAATAACTGACTGCCTTAAAGCTCTATTTTTAATTTGTTAATTTGGCTGAAATTCAACTGATACGAGTTTGTGCAGTTTCAAAATCAGGCATTTGTTACATTAATCTGGTTTTAGAAGCCAGTTTTCTTTTGAATGATCTCACCAATATTAAAACAGAAGTCACAGAATCATTTCTCATAAAACATTATTTCAGAATTTGGGTAAAATATACTGCAAGTTACGAGCAAGCTTTCTAAAAATCTCTGTAGAGGTTTCTAAAATAATACACTGGGAGATTCAAAATGGATCCCTTCAAAATAAAATCAAAATAAATTTCAGCAACCAGTTTAACTTTTTCTCTTCCTATCACAGAAAAGGTTAATCTCTACAGCATGTCAGGAATATTGTTGAGTCTTGACTTGGGTAAATTTAAGTACAAATAACATTCTAAATTCAAGGTCTTCTCTGCAAAGATCCTCCCATCCTTTTACATTAATATCAGTATAAATAGGTCAAGTTCTAAGATTACTGTAATTTTGTAATCTCTACCAATATATATTAAAGATTATGTTAAAAATTATCTTAAACTTTCTGGAAAATAAAACGAGAAATCTGTGCCAATCACACAGAATTAAGGCTGTTACTAACTACCACCAAAAAAAGAAATACGTGGAACACTTTGATAAGCAGCACAGATTTTTTCTCAGTACTTGCTACAATTGCTGAAAAAGTATATGAAATTCCTACCTGTAGAATTCTTTCAAATGAACTGATATCCAAACTTTGTTAAAAAGACATGACTGTAGAGAAAAATAATTGTAGATGAATCCATATCTAAAAGAGAAAGATATTTTTTAAATAAATAACCCATATTTATTTTTTCAACCCATATCAAATACACAAACTGGAAGAAATATTTCAAGTTGTAGTTGTGAAGCTGCAGTTTATATAAAGTCACTAATGAAAGTTTGGGGTAGGGTCAGTGTCCTGTCTGCACTTGTGCTCCCGGGCTCTGAACAATGGCGACTAAACAGGATTTATTGGAACACTCATTTTGTTGGATGGAGTAAAGGTGTGGTACCATTTGTTGATTGTCCATGTCACCTGTAAGTCCTAATCTTGGATGCTTGTATGACAGCTGACTGTCTGTATCAGAAGGTAAGGCAGAGCTTTTAGGAATACAAGGAAGACTTAGTTTCAGTGCAGGAACACAAATTCTGCTAAGATGATGTACTTGGAACTATGATGCAACTAACCATTTTTCCTCACCCTTTAGATTTATTTGCTATCCATGAGTATCCCAACAGGTTTATGTTTTGGGGTTTTTTTTAAAAGGAATTACATATTTTAATTTGACATCAATCCATTGCAGAAAGATTAGGACAGCAATACGCGGCAATTATCATACTCTGAAGGAATACCTGTTCTTCAAGAGCAATCTGCTTCTTCTGGAAAAATCTCTGGAAATCCTCAAATACAGATCTTTCTGTACATTATGTTTCCTTGGAACAGATTTCCTACACATAGGACTTTTCACATAGTTAGAATACCTTCTGTTATCTTCCATATTCTTAAAAAAAGTTGTACAGAAATCTCCCTTTTAGCATGGGACTTCAGAAGCTCAGTATTTTTTGTGTGCAATTAGTAAAGAAATAATGACAATAGCAGGGGTTTCAGATCTTTCCCCCACTGATGTTTAGAAGAAGTTGATTAGCACAGAGGGACTGGAAAAGTATCATTGTTTTTTAGTTACTGCTTACATTTAAATGGGATTATCGCAGAAAGATTTGATGTTAGAATTTCTACTTAAAACCCATCCTTTTCTGAAAGATCTGTGTGTTTCAGGAGAGAGACAATTAGATTCAGATAATGACTTTATTCATCTCATGGAATGTAGAGGGTTTGTTTGTTACATCAATAGATTTTTACAGCAAACAAGCACTTCTAAACTTGCAGCATTTTGAAAATGACTGTGCTACGATTGCAGAGCTTGTAATTTCTTTGATCTTGTATTGGTCTGGAGCCCTTGAAAGCAGCAAGAGCAGGGGGCAAAGACGTAACTGTGTGTGAGGTTTATAAGCACTCTTGCCAATATTTGCAGACATTGTAAGCTTCATTGGCAGGGCTTAGTGACTTTGTAAATGTGGTAATCCTGGCTTTCACAAAGAACACAGGATGTCAAACAATCATTTTGATACCCTTGTTCTCAAAAGCTAGATAGACTTTGGCAAGTCTAAAATAGGTCCCTGTATGATATTATATTATAGAGTAATCTGTAAAATCAGTTTGACATACTGAATCAAAGCTCTTAGTTACTGGTGAACAGAAAATGGATGTATTGTAAGTCCCATAACTGATAAATGACTTCGTGGATTAACTACCAATTTTCTTTTTAAACTTTCCATCTACTTAATAGTTGCATGTGAAATTTCAGGTTGGAAAGAACCTTTTCCCTCCCCAGAAATATTAGACAGGTCACAAAGAGCGAAAAATTGCATTTAAATAGAATTGCAATCATACTACTTTGCCATGGATACTTCAGGAATAGAGATCAGGAATGTGGGCTAGCTAGGCCGTAACCTAAGTGAATAAATTTATCTTATGACCGATCATATCTGGTCAGAATTCTTACAAGCAGGACCCATCCTTTGCAATCTGTTCCATTTTGTGGAGGGCTGCACTTAATCTTCTCTCCAAACCTTCATCCTAGTTCCAGGCTCCATTTATGATGTTCTACTTAACTGAGAATGGAAAAGATGAGGAAAATGGATGGGAGATGTAGTATTTCAGATAGAAAGAATTTCAGAACTTTCTCTCATTTCCTGAAAAATACAAGCGAAGCTGACCAGAATACGATTGCTGTTATGTTCACCCTGGACACTTGCTATTGCAGTTTGTTCTTAAGAAGTGTTTTCAAGACTTGCTGGTCTTATTTTCACATGTCAAAAACGTGTTCTTTCAGAAAATGAACACTGTGTTTAACAAATGCTTTTCTCTAATCATGTGTCTAAATCCAGTCTGTAAAGCAATCTGATCCTCTCTTTTGAAGACCTTTACTGGGCATCTGCCAAATTGCTGCAATATTAATTTGCAGTCTCACCTCCAAATGGATCCCTGGGCAGCTGAATGGAAGGTCTGAATGTTCCAGACAATCTGCCAGTGAGAAAAAATAATCCTTTCTCTCTGTCAAAAGGTGGTGACCATGGCCAAGGCCCTGGCTCTTGAGTGTTATTTTATTCTGCTCCCAGCCACACCATGGAAGCTGTTGTATAGAACCAAACAAATGGGAACTGACATGGAGGACATAATGAATAGGAGCTGGATGCAGAATGAGCTCCTCACAAAATATACCCTTCTTGCTAGCCAGTTAGAAGTTTTGCTTTCTTATTCCTGTCAACATAGAGACATTTCTTGATCAAGGAATCTTTATGAAATAGATTACCACAATTGATATTGCAGATTATTGAAGGAAATTAGTACTTTTTAAAGGAATATGGAGACAGCTTTCACCAGGTTTTCTCTGAGTTGAAAAAGAAACTCGTCAGCCATGTCTTTTATGAAGCAGTAAATAATTTTATAGGCTAACAATAATTCTGTGTAGGTTTATGAAAATTTGTAAAACCTATATATGTATGTATGTTCAAATTTCTAATGAGTCATTACAATTTCAGCATGCAGACTTCTCTTAAAAGAAATACTACTACTATTTTTTGTACTTAAACAGATTTCAGGCTTCACCATCATTACAGAAATTTTGCGCACATATCCTTCACCAAGCAAAGGCAGAGATAGAGAGTAGGAGCTACTGAGTGAGATGGTTTTTACTGCTGTGAGTCAAAGCCTGTGAGTATTTGGGAAGACAGAATTCTGTAACAGCTGATAATACTAGTTTACAAGTAGAACCTGATACACTAAACAGAGTCAGCATGGAAATGATGAATGCCTGTGAAAAAGCCACCTCACACTGTTCCAGATATATACTGGCACAGCATCTTGAGCAAGTGTAGTTCAGATTTTTGTGTCTTTCATGTACAATAGTGCCTCAAACATTTTACAGGTACTTCTGTGGTTCAAGTGACAGCCACTGATGCGGATGATCCTACTTATGGCAACAGTGCTCGAGTGGTTTACAGCATATTGCAAGGACAGCCTTACTTCTCTGTGGAGCCCAAAACAGGTAACTTTACATAAACCCTTTGCAGTAATGCTAAGAAAAAAAGGAAAATGTGCATTAAAACTTGCTAGGGACTTACTAATGTGACCTCTCAGTTAATTGAATATATTTGAGTTTTATAGGTCTTTTAATCTCTTATTCTTTAGAATACATTATGAAAACCACACATCTGAGCTATGTAATAAACAGACTTTGCTGGAATAGAAATTCTTGTCTTTTTAATCTACCAGCTGCTTGGTCTGCTATCTGTTGTTATCTCTCTTATCAGTTAAAATTTCAAAATACTTTGAGCATTTTTTGCAGATTTCAGAAATATCTATATGTCACATAGAGAGATTCCATAAGAATAGATTTAAAGCACAATTACTCTCCATTCTACTTTTCAAACTGAAGTTTTTTTGTGGGAAATGAATACTTTCTTTATTAATTTGAAGAAGAAAACACTGTGCTTCCATGCTTATCAGATGTAGCATTTTGCTGCCACTTTCAAGGCGTATTACTGGTGAAACTTTGTTTTTACAATTCTCTTGAAATTTTGTGAATATTTTTAAGCCACAATCAAATGCAACCTTTAATCCTCTGTTGTTTTAATAAATATTTCCCATTCTGCTGTATCATTTCATAAAGCAGGAAAGTAGGTTCTTGCTCTGCTCATTTCAGTTTAGTGCTTGAGCCTTCACTTACACCTACAAGGAGAACAGTTACAATTTTCATTTTGGATATAGCCAAGCTGAGACAAAAGAGAAAAAATATATTTACCCTTTTTATGGTATAAAATCTGTGATGTGAATCAGAACTGAGTCCCAATGCTGTGAACAGAAGATGTTTAGCAACATCAAAATTTGCAGAAATAAGTTCTATAATTCTCTTCATATTGCAACAGATCCATGCTCAGCAGGGATACATAGCACTTTTCCCTCCAATGAGTATGATTTATAGTGGTTTTCTCTCTGTTTCTCTTTCTCCCTTTCCATGTGTGTTTATGTACCATGTATGTTGTCATAATGACTGCAGACAGCCCTTGAACTATATGGTAGTTTCTGCTAAATCAAAATCTTTAAGAATTCAAACTGAAATGTTTGCATACATTTTCATCACTTTGATGTGATACTCAAATTTCCTGTGTGCATGACAGTTTGCTTCCAAATGATTGGATAACTTTGCCTGGTAATTTAACCATGACAGAAAACAAGCAGGCCAAGAAAAACAAGGTAGAAACAATAACACTATGAAATCGTGTATTGTATTTTAACATGTCTTGTAAAATGGGTGAAATAGTGCCAGGCAGTCTGTGAAATAAATGTTTCAACCCAGAGATGATTAATGGCAAGTCCAGCATTCATAAGGGAAAAAAGAAATAAAACTCTAAGCAAACATTCAACAAATAGCAGATGAAGAGATATGTGTCCCAATGTGCCTCTTCTTTATTTAGCTTGTTTATGTTTCTTTTACTGCTGACACTATGTGCTGGTGGAGTAAACGGCTGCCTCTCTGGAAGTCAGGGTTAGCAGCTGTACTATGTTCTGAGCATGAAATATTCATAAAATCATCATATTTTGAGAAGGCATATTTATTTTTTGATGTATATCAGCATAGCTGAAAGGATGGAACACTGAATTTTCTTCTAGTTTTCATTTCACATCAGTTAATTAATTATGCCGGTCATCAAATGGACACAACAAAAGCTACTTCAGATATTTAAGTATTTCATTAAAAAACAAAAAAACCCTTTTAATTATGCCAATGATTTAGAAGGGGATATTGTTCAATATATGGTAAAATAAGATAATTTCATATATCTGCAAAGTGTGGCATGTTATCAGTATGGGTAGGAGTTAATGTGTTGAATGTGTATTCAAAAGATAGTGAAATGAATCTTGATCTTAGAATCTTAAAAACGAGAGCAGGATATTCTGTTCTTCCTAGCTCTAAAAGAGTAGGAAAACAAATAGAGAAGATTACATCTTCCAGGGAAGGGAGTGTTACCCAAGACACTATGAAGTCTAGTTCAGGGAGAAGGTATTTGGGAAACAATCATGCACAGCATTACCCAGTGAATCTAGGAATAAATAAAAATTGGTGGGTTTTGGTGACTATTTAAAAAAAGCTTATGGTATGTCAGTGCAATTCCTAGTCAAAACCTGTGATGTTAGTGTTGGAATTAATTCATTCCACTCTTGCTGCAACCACTGATCTGCTTTTACCTTTCAAAGGCAAACTGATCTTTCACAGTAGCGTATTTTTGCTTGTGCAATCCTTGTCTTTCTGCAGGTGTTATCAAGACTGCTCTTCCGAATATGGACAGAGAAGCCAAAGACCAGTACCTCTTAGTTATCCAAGCAAAGGACATGGTTGGGCAGAATGGTGGATTGTCAGGGACTACATCTGTGACTGTCACCCTGACTGATGTTAACGACAACCCGCCCCGCTTTCCACGCAGTAAGTTACTTTGTAAATACATGACTTGTAATGTTATTCCTAAACACTGCTATTTTCTTTACACACTGTGCTTTTTCTAAACAAAAAGTGCTTATTGTCCATGTTAAGTAATTTGATAAACACTGACTGCGAGTTATTATTATTATTATTATTAAGTAAGCATTGTTTTTCATTACCTCGTGCATACCAGATCAGTTGAAATGAAATGGCGTACAGAAGGGACATTTATTAATGTATTTTACTTCCTCTCTGTGAATAAATAGACAAAAAAATATATCCCAATAGATACTTAGGTCTTGCCAGTTCAACTTCCAGATTCTTTAACTTGACCCTTAATCCCTCATATTCCTTTGGCATTTCCACATGCTTACAGTGTTTCCTGAAGAGTTAATCACAAAAGAGCCAGAAAGTCACCTTCCCTCCATTTGATTTCTTTGACCAAGGTGGCTCTCATCCAAACCAAAGAAAGGAGCACACAGCTGTATGTTCACACCTGAAGAGCTCAGTTTATTCATAGCATTCTGTCTGGGGTGCTATTTTCTTAATAATAAAAAAAAAAATTACTTGGTAACATAGAATTAAAATAATGTGAAGTATATATTCATGTCAGCTCCAGCCTCACCTCCAACGATGGAAAAAATAGATCTGGACATAATAGATTTCCTGTTATTTCAAGCCACCAACTGCTTGAAATAATAATAGAATAACTGAAGCTGTTTTTGAAGGTGAGGGTGTTATTGGTTACAGAATGCACTCTGATATCCTTTTGACAGCATATATATCATTTTGTACTTGAATAAAAAAGCTAGAATTTTCAAGATGGTGCACTTACTGTTAAAGAAATGAATATATATTAGTTTTTAGTGATATTCAGATTAGGAACTGCCTAATCAAGATATACAGCTATAAAATAATAATATTTTATATTAATATTATTTTACTTGCTTTTCTTTCCTCTTTTCTGAAAAACAAAAGAGTCTCTGCATTATCAGGGATTCACATCATGATTTGCAGTTAAGTTTTGGGTTATATTTTTGCATCTTTTCCTTATACTTCTCTTGTCACATGAAGAAGTTATGCCTGTTGTACTGAGAGTCTATCACAAAGAAAACCTAGCAAAAATGGCAATTCTATTTCAAAAATGAAGAATAGATTCTTGTAGCCTGAGTAAATGCTCAGGCACATGACTTAAAGGAAGGTAGATTTAAGAACACTAGATTTATTTTTTTTGGCTTTCAGTCCCAGAAGGCTCTGAATTCATTAAATTTTATAATTTTGCAGGATCATATCAGTATAATGTCCCAGAGTCTTTGCCAGTGGCTTCTGTGGTAGCCAGAATAAAAGCTGCAGATGCAGATGTTGGACCTAATGCAGAAATGGAGTACAAGATTGTGGATGGTGATGGTTTGGGAGTATTCAAAATTTCTGTTGACAAAGACACCCAGGAGGGAATCATAACCATTCAGAAGGTGAGTCTGATTTTACCCACTGATTGTATTTGGAACTCTCCAAAATGGGGACAGGTAATGAGAGTATGAGCTTTTGTTTCTAAGAGCCTTGTCTGCTGTAAAGGTTTCCGTTGGTATATTTCATCTTGACTTCATTGTGTGATTTTGAGGTTTTTATGATTTGTGCTGAAAAATATTCTGCATTTTCTTTGACAAGACCTGTATTGTTATGAGGAGGATGTTTTAAAGGGCTGTGTTTGAATAGGAATCTAAACTTTAGTCTCATTTGGCTTTGTATTAAATAGTAGGAAATGTGAAAATATATCTTGCAGTAAAAATGTAAGTTCCAAATAAAAAATGGATCCTGAAATTAATTTTAAAAATAATTATCTAAATGTCTTTGGCTGAGGTGGTACTATTCAGAAAGCACATATTTTTAAGTTAAAATTATGTAACACTAAAAGTAGTAGGTTTAAAAGATCATGTATTATTAAAAATACTGTTTTAAAAAATGTAAAATTTAAATAAGTATTTTTCTTCATAGCTTTCTATGTGTGCAGTTAGAAAACATTATGAAATTGAAAAATCATGTTTATATAAAAATATTAAAACTAAGCTTTCTTACATTGCTGCAACATATTTTTAGACTATCCTTTTAAAAAGTAAAAATG
The DNA here is from genome assembly GCF_020740725.1 of Corvus hawaiiensis. Lineage (NCBI taxonomy): Eukaryota > Metazoa > Chordata > Aves > Passeriformes > Corvidae > Corvus > Corvus hawaiiensis. Next base: position 11,541,419 of record NC_063242.1, on the reverse strand, counting down.
TGCTGAAATAATTTTCAAGGAAATTTAAATTTTTTGAACAGTAATAGTCATACAACACCTTAGAAAAATCTCTATTTCCTACTCTTTAATGGGTGAATGCTTGGCAAGGTCCCTGTGACCTTTGTTATGCAAAAGGTCATCATTTCACAGCCTAGAGTTCCCACCCAGAGCCCAATCTGCAGCTCCCACTGCAGCTGCTCACCCAGCTACCTACACTGAATGGATTCCTCAACAGCTTAATACCCCTAAAATGTGGGAATGACTTGGCATTTTTGGAATACATGTAACTATGTTTCTGAACAAGGACCTATATACTTAATATGGTTCCATAACAGGTTTTTCTTCCCTGTATTTTCTTTAATCTTTGGAACCTTCACCTATCGGTGGTGGGGTTTTTTTGTCTTATTGTGTTGATATTTTTTTCCCTTCTCTGGTGCATAGATTTCTTCTTAAAGCAATATAAAGCTTCAGTTCTGTTTCCCTTTTGAAAGAAGTTGACTGAATGATGTTGCAAAGCAATGGGCTCATTCCCTGGTGCCCTTAACACCTGTTGAGAGCTGGTAGTCATCCAGAGATGTCACAACAAATGAAGTATGTTCACCTTTGAAAGATATGTGTAATGTGAATCATCTCTTTTCAAGGAAAAAACACCCATCTTAGGCTTCTTGCAAAATGTACTTCTGCTTAGCATGTTTGAAATACAAGTGATGAAAAGTTGGTAGTCTTTTTGTTCAACAGCCAAATTCAGTGTGGCTCCTTCAGTTTGCTCATTTAAAGTTTTTGGGCAAAGATGTGGGAGAAATGTGCCTATCCTAGTGGTAGAACATTTACGAGTACCACAATGAGCAATACTTAATCAGTCAAGGTCTTCAGTTATCTGAGAACTGGTGAGTTCACTTCCATTTTTAGTATGTTTTTGTAGTCATGGTATTTGCTCCTGGAGTATCCTGATTTTAGTGCTATACAGTGGACCAAATAATTGACATTTATTATTTCTGTAATCATTTTTGCTAGGGAACTGAACTGGACTTTTTAACTACTGAATATTTGCCTAAGAAGTGCTCTGTGAAATAGCTGTTGGACTACATTAAAAATTGTTGACCTGATCAAATGGTCTAATCTGTTAATAATTTTTATACCTACATACTGCCATGTTTTGACACAAGTATTCAGACATTTTTCTCTGCAGCAGTAGACCTTTTCTCTAATTCTCCTACTATTTTTGACTTTCCTCTGTATGGTAGGTAGTCCTTGGCTAGTGCCAGGTGCCCACCAAGCCAGTCTATCATTCCCTCTTCAGCAGGATGGGGTGAGAAAATAAGATAGAGAAAACCTTGTGGTTCAAGATAAGAGCAGTTTACAAAAGCAAAACTGAAGGTCACATGCACACCAAGCAAAGTGAAAAAACAGAAGATTTTATTCCTTATGGAGGTGTCTGGCCACTTCCTGGGAAGCAGGGCTTCAGTTCAAGTAGCAGTTGCTTCAGAAGGCAATGGTTTTAAATAATGAATGTCCACGCCCTCACTTCATCCCTCTGCCTTTGTCTTAGCTTTTATATCTGAGCAGACACCCTATGGCATGGAATATCTCTTTGGTGAGTTTGGATCAGCTGTTATGCCTATGTCTCCTCCCAAGATCTTGCCCACCAGCCTACTGGTGAGTGTGGGGAATGTTGGAGTGACAGTGCTGATGCTGTGCCAGCACTGCTTGGCAGTAGCCATAAAACTGGTGTGTTGTCAACACCTTTCCAGCTACCAATGCAAAGCACAGCAGTGCTCTGCTGTGGAGAAAACTGACTGCCCATCTCCCAAACCTGACATACTCTGACATACCCAAAGGCGATTCCCCATTCTGAGGGGCACCTCCCAAACCTCCAGATGTCCTTAGCTTTTCATTTTGATTCCAGGGAACCATGTGCTTTGCTCAGTGCTGAAAGACCCTCCCTGCCAACCCTGCAGAGAACATTGTCTAGAAGTGACGAGCTGAACCACAGTGGCTATCAGGCAAATGCACCTTCTTCTGGATAATAAATTGAATAGAAGTTCATTCATAACTGTGTATGCAGATTAAGTGGCTTCAATCATGAGCCTTACCTGCTGGATCAGTCAGGTTATCCCCGCATGTTAATGTGTGCTTGTTAGTTAGAAATCAGGGAAGAAAATAAGTATGTAGCCTGGAATCCGCCTAAACATTTTACTGTTGGGCACATGACGTTCTGTACTCCTCTGAGTGCAATTACCTTGCTCCTTTTTATGCCCTAAAATCAGCTGAGGTATTGAGAAACAGCTCAGCCTCAAAATGGATGCCTATCCTTTTCAACTTGTGAGTATTGATATGCTCAGATGACATGTCTGTGTACACAGTCTTCGCCTTGGCAGTAAAATGCCAAGGCAAAGACTTATGAAAAGGCACACTTTGGTTCTAAATGCAAATGGGTGCTTTAGTTTTGCATACTTCTGCTGCAATCGTACATAAAGCTCAGCAGGCTGGGCATGAAAATCACCGGCAGTAACTCTGAGCAGCTGAAGGCACTTCTCCATTCATTTTTGTGCTGGGTGTTGTGGAGAAAGTTTGGCACCTGGTTATCCGAGTTCCACACACAAGCTGAGGATTTTGCATTCTGTTTTTAGAAGGATAAGATACTTTAAGACAATTTTGAAAGTTGACTTCTTCACTCAAAACTAACACTTCTTTTAACACATGAGAAGCATTAAATTAAAAAAGAAAGAGTTTTTGTAAGAAAGAAAAGAAAACTGTGGGAAGTGAGATTTAAGAATTCACTGAGCAAAGCAAGATTTTTATGTTCTTTTTTGCTTTTATTCCACAATATTCATTTTATGGAGTATTAAAGAAATTGCCCAAGGATGAGCAAAACATGCAGGAAAATGATCCGGTTTGAAACAGAGACATAGCAAATACCACGATATTAGAAAGAGAAAAGTGTTACATGGTTAGGTGTATCTCAAGATTACACCTAATATTTGTAATAAGATACAAATAAGATTTGTGTGTGTTTGATTTTTGGTTTTTTTGGATTGTTTTCCATGCATGTTTGAACATATTTCTTCTCTGCACCCTGTAACACAGAGACTTCAAAACATCCAAAGTCAGTGGAAAAAAAAAATTATGGTTTTACTCTTAACAGTGATATTCATTGAAATATATGGAGTGTATTCTTCCTTTCTTTATAGCTCTTCTGCATTGCTATAAACCCAGATATCTCTTTGGCTTGCACAGTTTATTCAGGATGTATTTTTCTCTAAACATTTAGAGAACAGTGCTGTTTTCTGAATAGTAGTGGTATTTCTGCTCATAGTTCTTAGAGCCACGGAAAGACAAGGGATTACAAGTTCCTGAACATGCTAGTACTGTTGCTACCTAGTGCCTAATGTCAGTGTAGATCAGCTACCAGACTAAACCTCAGCTCAAAATAACATTTTGACAATAGTCTGGGACTCTTGCAATAACTTCCTTGACCAAATGGAATCAGACAAGAGAAGAAAGCTTTCTCTGTGTTTCTATCCACTTGGTCTTTATCTTTTGAAAGAGTAAAGAGTAGGATTGTACTACCTTATGCAGCACAACTAGGAAGCATGTGTATCACTGTACAGTTTTTGCAGCCATATGGATTTTCACATACTCATCACACCTTATTTTATTTTGTCCCAGTTAGGATATTTGAATCAGGATTAAATGAATGAGATGTGAAGTTCACGTATTACAGGAAGTTGCTTAATTTCATTCTAAACAAAAACCCCCCAGCCCCCACCAAAAAAACCCAAACCAAAACAAACCAATCAAACAAAAACAAATAAATGAAAAACCCCCCACACAACGTTTTTTAAATATTTAGGACAAGGACTAATTTTGTTCATGGAGTTATGGCTCACATAATAACAGCCTGTTATGTCTGGGTAGTATTGGGTTTTGTAAGATTAGAGAAGCTAAAAGTTCATCTAATGACAGAAGCTAGTAAAACAGTGCTGCACCATTTACTTGGTTATTGGCACTAATAAACAAAATCGCTCTCTTCTGCAATACGTTAACTGAATTCATATGCAAAAAATGTATCCCGCATTCATCTACAATGGTATATAAAACTGTGTAAGTAATTTTTAGGCTATTTTCAGCTATGTCATAATGTGAAATAGGATACAAAAAATTCTTGAAGACAAACTTTGATTCTTTTTCTTCGTTTTTCCTCTTTCTTCAGAATTTGTTATAAAAAACGTGAATGAGACCCATAAGTAATATTCTCAGCTTAAAGGGAGGGTGGGAAACTGGTAGGAAAGCTAATAAGGGTCTTTTCCTGTAACCTACTATATTCATACAATTTGTTGCCTAGTAGCTACAAGTCCCTGTGGAAATATTCCCACTCCTTTATTTACTTACTTTCTCTTTTGTTAAATAACACTAACAAATAAATGAAAAGTTCTCACTTGTCAAATGAAGCAGAAGAGATCTTTTTTATTTTTATCCTGTTCAGAGCAGTTCATGCTACAATTCTGATGTTGCAAATAATGTGAGTTTGGCTAATCTCTACACCATAGCACAGTCTCTGTAGTAAATCATAGAACAGAACAGAACAGAATAAAATAGATAGTATTTTAAATACTATCTATATACTAAAATAGATAGGATAGTATCATTAAGGTTGGACGAGACCTTCAAGTTCATCAAGTCCAATCTTTGACTGAACACCACCATGTCAATTAGACTGTAGTGCCTCATCCAGTCATTTCTTGAACACTTCCAGGGATGATGATCCCCTGTGCTGCCTGTTTCAATGCTTAAGTACCCTTTCACTGGAAAAAGTCATCATGATGTCCAGCCTGAACATTTTCCTGGCACAACTTGTGGTAGTGTTGCCTTGTCCTATCCCTAGTTACCTGGGAGAAGAGGCTGACCCCCACCTCACTACAATCTCCATTTAGGTAGTTCTAGAGAATAAAGTTCCCTCTGAGCCTCCTTTTCTCCAGGCTAAACAACCGCGGTTCCTTCAGCCACTCCTTATACGACTTTAGTCTCTAGACCCTTCATGAGCTCCATTGCCCTTCTCTCTACACTCCAACACCTCCTGAGTGGGGAGCCCAAAACTGGACACAGGACTCAAGGTGTGGTCTCAGCTGTGCCAAGTACAAGGGGGGCAGTCACTGCCCTGGTCCTTACAGACACGCTGCTTTTGCTACAAGCCAGGACGCCATGGGCCTTCTGAGGCACCTGGGCACACGCTGGCTCATGATCAGCACCCCCAGGTTCTTTTTCTGATAGGCAGCTTTCCAGCCACTCTGCCCCCAGCCTGAAGCACTGCAGGGGTTGTTGTCATCCAGGTGCAGAACCCTGCACTCTTCTTGTTGAACCTCACACAATTGGCCTCAGCCCGTTGATCCAGCCTCTCCAGATGCTACTGCAGAGCCTTCCTGCCCTCCAACAGATCAACACTCCCACCCAACTTACTGTTGTCTGCAAAGTTACTGAGGTGCACTCAATCCCCTTATCCAAATTTTTGATAGATATTAAACAGGACTGGACTGAACACTGAGCCCTGGGAAACACCACTGGTGACTGGCTGGCAACTGGGTGTAACTCCATTCACTACCGACTCTCTGAGCCTGGCCGGCCAGCCAGCCAGCCAGTTTTTAACCCAGTGACGAGTGCACCTGTTGAAGTCATGGGCTGCCAGTTCCAAAGTAAAACTAAACTAGATGTGTAACTTACGTTTAAGCTGGATTTAGGAAAACATTCATCTTGTGTGATCTTTTCAGAAAAAAAAAGAAGTGTTGTAGAGTTTATGAAAAGGAATTGGGCATTTATATTTCTTAGACGTATTTCAAAATTTTTTCTTCGTTCACACCGTGACTCAGTTCTCCATCTGTAGAGTAGGATCAATTCCTTCCTGTGGTTTCATTTGTAGTTTACATACTGCTATCAGTGCTCCGTTCGTAAGGACTGAGATCATTTGCATAGCTCAATTTCACAGTGGTGAGGGTGTTTGGAGAAAAAGTGTAATTTTTTTTGCATATATTGGAGTTTTAAAAAATGTGTCAGGTTTTTCTCTGCAGTAGAAATCTTAGAATTGAAGAAACAATTATGGAAGTGCATGATGATCCAGTCATTTAATACAACAGACTCTGAAGTGTCCATGCAAACCTATGTACAATTTTGAAGTGAATTCATGTTGATTTTTCACATCTTGATTCAGAATCCTGATTGTAATACATATTAATGGAGTCTTGGCTTCACTTGGCTTCACTTTCTAAGCAAAATACATACACAAACCCTTATTTTTTGTGGTTTCCAAAGCACTATTCATAGAAATAGTGTACTAAAAAAGGCATCATATAAGTACAGATTTCACTTTATTCACGAAGTTGCAGGCTAAAGTTAGACTTCAGTAATATTAATATCTTAGTAGTAAAACATCTAAAGATTAAAACAGATGCTCTGTATCCACCTGCACTTTATCAAATATTTGTTACTTGAAGTAGTTATGGTAATTTAATAATAAAAAAAGGCTGCAAGGTATATTTTTATTTTTGCGACTTTTTGAAATGTTATGAGATGTGATTCAAGCCATTCAGAAGTCTATGGAGAGATTTTAGTTGACTTAAGGGGGGAAAAAAAGACCAAAAAACCCCTAAACACTCTGTAGAGTTAGGGTTGCAATGTCTTACTGCAGAAAGTGACAAGCATTGAGATTTCCCATGGTAGAGTTCTTGCTCACTTTGCCTTCATTTCTACCCTCAATACACAGCCCTACCACAAATATCACCAACCAGTTTGAATGTCAAAGGAAAAATAATGTTGCAAAGCATTTTCACATAGAAATTGACTGCTAAGAGATTATTTTAAAACCTGAGTTCATTCTAAAAGCAATACTGGCAATTATAAAATGGGGGTGGGGGGAGAAGAGGGTTTATGCATGAGCTTTTGAGTGAAGAGCTATCTTTCCATTACTGTTAACATTTCTTAATTTTTTTTTTTTTTTTTGCTAGAAATTTTTCTTTCAATTCTGTATCAGAGTTTACAATGTAAGAACTTGAGGCTTCCATGGTTCCTTTGAGAGATTGTGTGCATTTGTTTGATGTACTGCAGTTTTCAATATAAAACCTCAACTGGGCTTAAAAATGGGATTTTCACCTCTGAAAAGTGCATTATTACAAAGTTACCATACAGTAAAAATGAACATTATAAAAATGGGCTTTCCTTGAGTTATAACTTCATATCCAGCCTCTCTAAAATAGAGGACTTGTTTTGTAATTTCCTTCAGAGAGGATAAAATTCTTAATCCTTAAAAGTAAAAGAAGAAAAAAAAAAGACAGACCTCAAAAAAAGGAAAGATTAATGGATCCTGCACAAGATCTAATCAGATAATACTAATGCAGAGATATTAATGAAGCTGTCAAGCGCTATTCACTGTACTGAAGGACTGAAGTATACATTGTCCGTTTAACCTTCACCACTGATGTAGTGATTTGCAGTCTGTTAACTTGGTGTTCCATCACTGGAATCTTGTTCTTTTGTTATAGCAGGAAATAACGAAGGCACAATCCGAAGGCCATTTAAATAATGCTCTCTGTATAACAGACACCAGTGATAATTAGATAAGAAGAAATAAAAAAAGGAAAATATTTTCAGTTCACTTTCTGTCTTTCATTAGTGTGTGTAGCATCTAATTTCTTCATTATATTAGCTAAGAAATGTTGAAATATTTACGCCAGGTCAAGAGTCCTTGCATATTAATCATACCTTAGATATCCCGTTCATTTTTCCTAGATTATATTCTGCCTCAAACCCTGATTGATACCTCTGTATTCCTCACAGGAGCTAAGGTTGTGTATCGTAGAGCAACAGATTGAGGACGATGACTGTAGCTTTTGTAGGCATTGCTGCACCCCACAGGAGCCAGGTTCTACTAGAAAGAGCTTAAATAAAACATTACTTCCACTGCATAACACAATAATACTTGATATTGTAAAGTCCCTTTGCCAATCCATACTTAGCCTCTTCTAAACATCAACTTTTCTCCACTGTATCTGTACATAGATTAGATTTTTAAAATTTATTTATTTATTTTTTGTTAACAAGGATCCTTATATATTTTGGATACTGTCAGCAGCATTGGGTACCCAAAGATATCTGAGGGAATCCTAGGGGAGGATTCATGTTGCTGAGAGCAGATGTTTACTTCTTTCAGTTATTGAGACTCCCTTACTAGTGACTGGTGAAAAACAGGCATTCACAACTAGACCAGCTGATTTCTTTCCTGGAAGAATTTTGCTACAATCACTCTAAACACCATATGGTGATTTTCTTAGATGTACATGGCTACATTAAAGAAGGTTGAACATGCTCTTAGTAAGTAAGGCTGTTTAGAATATGCATCTACACCACTGTTATTTTTTCATCCTTTTCTATGAGGAAATACTTTTCTAATGAAAGTGTATTTTTGGTGAACTCCCTACTAGTCTAACACTCCCTCATGATAAACATTCACATGAAAAACCACATTTTTATGATTTCAGTTAATAAAGTTCTAACTTAGTCTTCTTTAATCAATACAGAAACTTGGGGGTGTCTTAAAATTAATTTAAATAGTATTTCTTTTTTGTTGTGCTAGTCTATTAAAATTAAAATGTATCTAATTTGTTCGATTACATATATTGTGCTGTATGTATTGTGTCTGTTAAATCAGAGATTTCATAATCTTTTCTACTTAGGAGGACTGTGCTGTTGACATTAATATAGCAGAAGAAGCAATCTTGTCTGCAGTTTCATGATATATTTCCATGTGTTTGATATCTCTGTAATCTAAGTCACCCGATTTCAACAGATATCATTAATGGGGACAAATTAGCTTTCCTTTCTCCACTAAATACTTTTGTACATTTTGACTGAAAATATACTGTTTGCTAAAGGGTCAGTGTTTTTGTTTATTGAGGGGGAGTTTTGGTTTGGGTTTGTTTTTTTTTTGAAGTTCAACAAATATTAGCCTTTTGTCTTTGACATTTTTCAGGTTATCATTTCTTTATTTAGTATGCTGATTTTTCAGGTTATAATTTTTTAAATTAATAGTTTGCTTTTATTAGATAATGTGATGCTTTAAGATATTTGTGTGCTTGTTTGTCTTCTCTTTAACCTTGCTGCTCATGGTCATATCACTTGCCTAATTGTTATCACCACAGAATGAAGTTTCTGGGGCATTTTTCATCTTTCCAGTATCACACTGCATTTGCATTATGGCTGTGAGGTTGTTTCATAACACATGTACTGTACTTAAATATAAAACCAAAGTGAAAATAAAAAATAATAAACATGCTTTACTAATGAATACTGACCAGTTGTATCCAGTAGAGTGGCAAGTATCCAGACAACCTTTCTATTTCAGCATATCTGTTTTCCTAGAGCTATGGATACTGCAACTCTGATTCAATGCAAGAAGTAAGTGCTTGCATAATGTGAGGATCACACGTAATCCCAGTCGGAGAAGCCTTTTGCTGCCACACAGAGTTTGTAAAAGTTCAGTGCCTTTCTGAGTGTGCTGTGCTGCAGTTCATTTTTCATATTTAAATCTAGACTGTTTGCAGCTGTATTATAGCATCAGCATAATCGCTGACTTTAAGATGCTCATTTGGGATTTATCCCACTGTAACTAGATGGAGAACTTAGGCCCTTGCAGGTCAACAGATGTGTGTTTCACCTCTGCTGCTCCTCTGAGTGAATACTGGAATGTTTCGCAGATGCTGGAGGATTAATTTGCAAGCACTTCTCAGATCCCTATGATGTATTCAGTAGCATAACTACAGTAAAACATTTTTAATCTATTTTATACACTTGGAATTAGAGTTTGAAGATATTGAGTAACCAGACTGCAGCTTTAGAAGTGCTTGGGTATTTTGCTGCTGTTTTTGATGATTAAACTTGGAATTACAAAGGAATAGTTAGCTGGATGTTTGGTGCAAGCTGACAAAGTAAGACTATAGATACAGGGTAAATGGTTCTAATATTAACTTGATGCTTTCTTTCAGTAATGGTCTGTGAGCTAAAATGATTTTTTTCCCCTCAAAAATAATTTTCTTCTTTTTGGACTGTCCTCCAGATCACAGATAACTCATTTATTGTGGCGGGTAATTTTTGATTCTAATGCAGTATTTATTTGAAAAGAAACTGTACTTCCATCAAAGAAAATTAAAGCAGAAGGAAAGTATAAAAAAAAAATGTGCATTTTGCTTAATAAGCAAAACAATACAAAACAATCTCCAGGCTTCATTGCAGTACAAAATATTGCCATATAAGCAGTGTCATTTAAGCAATTGCCACATTTTCTACGCAATTTTATAAAAGCTTGAAGAAAGAATTGTTTAGTCAATCCAAATACTATGAAAAACCAATAAATTCCAAGGAAATTTAAAATAAAAAAATCCCACCTACAATTTTCTGAATGAGGTGTTTTCACCTATAAGTAGCCTGAAAAGATCGAGTTCTTATGTCTGTGTAGTATGTCCCATTGTATTTGCCATTAGCTTAGATAAAATACTAATAAGACAAAAATAAGTATTAATTCACAGTGGTGGAATAATACATGAGAATTTGGTCCTCACAGAAGTTACAGAAAGTTTTACCATTATCTCATAAATTTGTTTCACTCACGAAGTAGAACTATCTTTATTTTTAAAGTCATTGCAGAATATTCACCTAGTGAGACACTGCAAATAGTGTTTTGAGAAAGCTAAAAAACATCAAATATGGTCTCTCAGTCAAAGGTGCTGGTTGTATACAAATGGCAAAGGTGATTTTGTGTTTACTGAAAGTTTTAAGCGAAACAGTTTTGTGTCAACGTTGCTGAATAATAAAATTTCCTAATAACCTTGCCCATATAGGAGCTGGATTTTGAAGCTAAGACAAGCTATACTTTGAGGATAGAAGCAGCCAATATGCATGTTGACCCTCGTTTCCTGAGTCTGGGACCCTTCAGTGATATGACAACAGTGAAGATAATTGTAGAAGATGTTGATGAGCCACCTGTGTTTACTTCACGTTTGTACTCCATGGTGGTGTCTGAAGCAGCAAAGGTTGGCACTATCATTGGAACCGTAGCCGCCCATGATCCAGATGCCTCAAATAGTCCTGTCAGGTAATTCTAAGAGGTCTTAATTATTTTTTCAGCCTTTGCATTGAAGTTGTTCATCTTGTGGTGGAAGGGGTTTTGGTTACACTGAAAGTAATGAATAAGCTTTATTCCCTTACAGAGGGGAGATTCAGATGTTGTATGAGTTTGCATGGTTTGACTTTTATAACCTGAACTCTGAAAAAACCTCTGAAAAAACCTGTTATAACCTGAACCTCTGAAAAAAAAAAAAATACTGAAATCTTTGTGCAACAAAGAAGAGAAGATATAGTTTCAGAACCCCAAAAGAAAATATCACCTAAAAATACCACTGATGTTTATTACTTTCTAAGCTTAGGAAGAGCCTATTATTATCTATAGCAAGTTATGTTCTCTTAAATCAACCAGGATCAAAAATTATATTTATAATATATGTGTATGCTTGAATAATGTTTTACAGTCTGTGTGCACTAGGAATCAGAATAGAACAGGACATAAATCCCCACATGGTAAACCAGAGCTGAGGTCCCACAGCAGGAAACATTAGTAAAACTCTTTACATGAGAGAAGCGGACAGGCTGAGATGTATCCTGTTCTAGTCGGGATGGTTAAAGGCTTTTGGTTTTGTAAATTTTTCTGCAGCCAAATATCTTCCATTTGAATGGGAAGAGATATGATCACTGGAGATTCATAAGCTGTCAAGCCCCTCTTCCTTTGTCTTCAGTGTCTGAAAAACCTGCAAGTCTTCCACAATATAATGTCCAAGATCTTTAAGAAACCATAAGAGAACACAAATTCTCAATCACGTTTGCCTGTATCTAAGGTTAGAGCTGAATGGCAAAGACTCACCACCTTAGCTAAACCAGTAATGAACTACTTGTTATTTTTCTTATGCAGAATATTAATTCTCAAATGAACATGCAAAGGATTTAACAAGTAATGGTTATGACTTAGGAACTCTGTGAATTTAAACACCTGCAGGAGGAGGAACACATACACAAAACAGAGTGCTTAGTTTCATTTGTTTTTATTGCTCACTTAGGGCATAAATAGGAAAGACCATTGCAGGTACTTGTTCGGATGTCATTTGTTTTGGTGATGTTAAGTCTTTCCTTTCATGCATTGAAAATGAGCTTGGGAACATAGTGTGTTTCTAAAGCAGTGATCTTATATTGCAAAAGTAAAGCATATGTTTCACTCCTAGAGGTGATGCAAGTGTTCTATCTCTTTCGTTATATATTTGCAACATATTCAAAATAGCTGATTCCTATCATGTATAAACAAGTCCTGGATGAATGTTTGGCATGGATTTACTTGTGAAATTTATCTTTGCTGAGCTCTTTCTTTGCTGTGGCAGTATTTTCTGGCACTGATGCTAGCATCTGGTGTATAGTATCTGGTTTAGCAGAATCATTTAGGCTTAAACACAGTTCCATTAATGCAGGCCATGGTCATAGTACTTTTGAGTCCTGTGTAAACATAGAGGTGAGTTTATTTGCCTTGATCTTGTTAATTTTTACAATTCCAGCATAAAAATTAGTTATATCACCAACTAACATCTTGAAGATTCCTTCTGCTTCAAAGTTGTTTGGAATTTGAGGGAGAGCAAAAAGGAAAAGTAGTGAGGATTTATCTATATCCTTGTGAACCTGCTATGTATATTGTCGAAGGTACTGAAAGATCACATAATTTAAAGCTGTTCTGCATATGCTTTGATACATCAGAGACAGATTCACCTAAAATTGGAATGTGAGGAGGATTAATGCATAAAACTTTTCATGATCTGTTTAAGAAGTTTAAATTATTAATCTATAATAAGTATTCCAACTTCCAAACATTGGATTATATTGATACTGATTAAAAACTGATTTGTTACAATTCAGAAAATGTCGAAATTACAAGATCAGACACAAAACCTTGACTAGGGAAAATAGAAATGTTTTGAAAATAAAAGGTTATCTCATAAGGTCCAGAGAACTATTGGTGTTTGAACTAGCTTAAATAAAGGATTTAAACTCCTGCAGCTCAAAGATTTTCAAGTATTAATGGCTGTGAGGAATTAAAGGATTAAAAGTATTTAAAATATTTTCTTTTAGAATTTGAGTATGGATACAATGCTTGTAAATAAGGGAAACTGCTTGTTTCCTATGCATAAAATTATTTTTCTCCTTGTTTCATAAGAATCTGTCATTCAATTTATGTAACTTGTTTTCTTTTCCTCCCTCCCTCCCTGTCTCCCTCCTTGTCTCCCTCCTTTGCTGCTTTCTTCCTTTTCATCTTTCTCACCTCTCCATCTCCTCCTTCTCCTTTTCCTTTCTCCTTCTCCTTATCTTTCTCCTCCTTCTCCTTTGACTCTTCAAGTTGCATAGTGATAGTCTTAATAATTTAGAAGTCTAAGGATTTCTAAGGGAAATCTGGCAGGAGATTGAATCTTAGCTATGAGGCCTGCCAAGACTGACTACACAGCAGAGGTGACAGGTATCGTCTCATGGGGAAACTTGCCAGCCACAAAGCAGCTGTAGAGCACTGACCAAATAAACATCAGTGCTGGCAAGAAATAAAGTGAAAAATGGCCTACAGTTAACACAAAATGAAAGAAGAAAAGAAAAAGTGAAGGAGGGAAAGCAGTAATCCATGAAAACTGCTGTTACTGTTGTTGTTACAACTCGTTAGTCTCTCTCTCGCTGTGACATAATGCAGCAAAACAATTCTATCTATGTAACAAGTCTCTGCACTTAGATTATAGAGCTAAGAGGGATAGTTCAAAAAACAGTAATACAGTAAAGAAGAAGATGGTGTATTGCAACACAGAACAAACAAATTGTTTGGTAAGATTGTGTCTAGGAAGTCCCATTTTTTAATTGTCTTTCATAATTCTCTCTTTTTATGTTGTTCAAGAAATTTGGTTTGTGTTATATCAATAATTTAATATATTATCAGTGTGACAGTAATTGCAATGATCACACTTGATCTGATTCAGACATTTTAATTCATCCTGAGTACGGGGAAGTGCTCTGGAGTACATACTTGACCTGAATAAGAGTGCAAGAATCTGACCCAATAATAAATCTAATGTTGAGAATATTCCAGTTGTAAATCTAAATTTGCCTAATCAACTGTCTCTTTCTCTCAAAAGGGATATAAGCAAATCACCCACAGGCATTTTGACCTTTTCTCTTATGCTATTTGCAGTTTGCTAAGAAGCTCATTTCCCCTTCCTAAAACAGATTGGGAGGTAAAGATATGTTAAGCCAAAGAGTTAAGGGCATGAGCCTGTGTTTGTCTAATGACAGCAAAGCATCGGGAGCTGACAGTGATGACATGCAATCCCTTGACCCTAGTCTGCATCATCTTCCTTTGTTCTCCCTTCCCCTTCAGCTCTGGGTGACTCAGGGGCTCTTCTGCTGGTAATAGAAAGCTTTGTGCTCAGGCTGCCAGCCCCCATGGGATCACTGCCTGGCTTGTAGCAAATTCCAACTCACCTTCTCCTTAGCTGGCTCTCAGGAGGATGCTATTTGATTAATTCCTGAGTTTGACTTACAGCAGAGAGGAAGAAAGAAAAGACAGCGGAATACCTATAACCTCACTTAAGAGGACACTGTGGAAGTGGAGCCCACCACTGTCAGCACAAGTCACTGTGTAATTCTCTCACCTTTGCATGTGGCTTTGCGTCTCTTAATGCCCCAGGGAAACTGGACTGAACAATGCTCAAACTAAGGAAACAGTGGAAACACTTTCCCTCTAATAAGAAATCAATGAAATATTTTTACAAGCTGTAATAAATGAGAAGTTTTCTTTCATCCTTTACCTAGGTATTCGATAGATCGAAACACAGACCTGGAGAGGTATTTCAATATTGATGCCAACAGTGGAGTCATTACAACTGCCAAGTCTTTGGACAGGGAAACGAATGCTGTTCATAATATCACAGTTTTGGCCATGGAAAGTCGTAAGTATCCATAGCAAGATTTTTATCAACAGTTTGTGCGTAAAGCTTTAGGCTTGGTTGTGATCAGCTTCATTCAGAGAAATTGTGGCAGTTGCAAACCGTGGCAGACAAAAATAACTTATTACTTAATGCAAAAAAAATCTATATAATAAAAATTTAAAAATACAACAGTTTAGGTGTTTGCTCTTTCATTTGCTTCATACCTTGCATATTCTTTTGTCTTCTGAAAGACAAGTACAAAGGGAGTTGAAATATGTTAAGTCAGCAGTCTCCTACCAAGTGTCAATAGAGGAAAAGTGATGTGGAAGATATGGGGAGACTGGTTACCCCATCCAAGTGAGGGCACTCAGAGTTGATTGCTGTTGGTCAACCACAGCATTCTTAGAAGGTATGAAGAAAAGAGGATGTGAATGCTAATGTGGTTTCATTTTCCTGACTTTAAGGTACCACTGGAGAAGTTATTTTGTATTTGGTATCTTATTCCAATGTAAAATGAAGTGTTTAAAAATGTAATGCTTCAAGAGGGTACAAGAATTCTTCTAATGCCATTTCAAACCTAAACTTGTTCAGCTTTGTATGCGTTCTGTGAAGAACAATATATTTTTGCTTTTATATTTGAAGAATTTATTTCTTCAAATTTCATCCTTAATACTTCTCTTTTGGGCTGTGAGAGTAAAAGAGTTATCAGTTCTCTGGCTTGCTGTTGTAAAAATCAACACTTCTTGATTTCTGTGAGCTTAATATAACATTTAACCTGAATGTTAACATTTATCATTTAGTGTCTCTATGAATTTATCTTGTGTTATCACAAGTCATTGGTCTAAAAACCCAAAATGGAAACCAAAAATTTTCCTGGGTAGTAACAAAACTGATGAGGTAGACAAAGGGCATACCTGACACAAATGAGAGTCTAGGAGCATAAGCAAAACCTTATACTGCTTTAATTTATGTTCATACCTGCTTGGTTTTCAATAGGCTTAGTGTGGTAAAAGAAAAATTTGGTGTCAAAATTGCTTACTTCTCTGGTATTTCACATGTGGAATGAAAAAAGAAACCAAAAAAACTTTGTGATTTACATTTTGGTGCTTAAAATATTTATTAAAACTTGGTTGCAATACACTATAAAAAGACAGACACATATTTGCAGTTTTGTAGTTTTTCATTTTGTCCTGCTATAACACTAACATCACTGTTTGGGGTAAAAAAGGATTATAACATCTCTTTTCCCTGCTCCAAAAGAGAAACAAAATAAGTATTGCACTCACTGATATTACTATGCTTAGTCCAAAATATAGTTACTGTTTAAGGTTAAATTATGCCCTTGGACCCTGAACATACTCATATTTTAGCTAGAGATAAGTATCAGTTTAAGGATGTGATTCATACTTAAAGTGTTCAGCATGTTAATGACTAATACTGTCCTGCCCAGCTCGGGTCCCGTGTGCACCCACAGAAGCACGAGTGGGTTCAGTATTACAGTCGGTAGCAGAGAGCTGAGGAGGGCATTTGCGTGCGTTCTGGCAGGAGCATTTATTGCTGCTACACTGTTAAAGCGTGCAGAGACAAATACCAGTACGGTCCTGAAGCTCATAGTTTTATCTGGGGGTGGGGAAAAGGCAGGACTAGGGAACGGGGACCAGTGGGGAAGCTCTGGGAGAGTGACAAGGGGTAGAGGCGGACAGCCAGCCGGGGAATCCAAACTGGGATAGATTACCATAACAGAACAATGCATCCTGGGAGAAGCCTTTCTGGTCACCCTAATTTCAGGAGGTTCTTGTAGTACTAGGGACTTGTCTTACTGAAAACTCTCTGTCTCTTGTAATGTATGTTCACTGGCCACCACAAATGACAGTATTGAAATAGTTGCGTGTGCACTTCAAATACTTTGGGATTTGCTTCAGAGTGCAGTCTTCTTTTCGCTTATATACAGCTGATAAAATTCTGGTTTTGACTTTTTAACAGACAGACCCATCTGAATTTCAGAGAGAAACCCCAAATATTGCACCCATAATAACCATGCTATTCCCAGTATGAACAGTGATGTTCTGGATAGCTTGGTGATGATTTTACATCATCTTGCTCTTCCATGTGATGTGATTCAATGCTGTGATTAGTGAGTTAGATTTCCAGTTTATCCTGAGAGTAAAATCTTAGTTTAATTGAAGCAGCTGGAGGTCCAGAAGATCAAGACAAGAGCTTCCTATGTATTTGAGGGAGGGATTATAATTGATATGACATGCATATCCAGAAGAAGAATGCAAATGAAAAAGTTAATGACCTTTAGAATAACTTTCAGGGATCTTCTCTTAATTGTTTTGTTGGACTTTTTCCTGTAGAGAATCCAGCACAGATTGGGAGAGGCTATGTAGCCATCACTATCCTTGACATCAATGACAATGCCCCTGAGTTTGCCATGGAGTATGAGACAACTGTCTGTGAAAATGCTCAGCCTGGTCAGGTATGTCTTGATAGGTTTTATGTTTATTTTTACCAGATAGGCAACCATTCCTTATGAAAGCCTTCCAGATTTAAGATAAAGAAAAAACATAAGAGTAAAAATGAAGCTTTGGTGAACAGTACAAGCAAACAGTAAGAAAGATGCAGGTATAAAAATTACTAGTTGAAAGTAGCGTTAAAGTCTCTGTCTTTCTTACTGGTATAACTGATACATTTTGCTTAACTCATCTAATTTTGGATAATACTAAAAATACATACTTCCTCCTAGTTGTGGTGGGAAGTGGGAAGGAGTAACACAAAGGTTATTCTGAGACTAAAGGCCTAGCACTGCAGAACATGCAGTGTTCCCCCTAGGAAGCATGGACCTTAAGGACACAGTTTCACAAGGGGATTATATCCCTATTTTTAATTCCTGTATTTTCAACTACCCAAATATCTTCCAAGTAGTCCTAGACTCAACTAAATCCATCTCCTGTTGTTTGTCCTTGGTGTCCATCATATTTGGCCTTTTACTCTCTGTGGAGGACCTCACAAAATACATGTACTTTGTATCAGTCTCTCCTCCCACTTCCAGAAAACTAGTAGATGTTGCATCTGCATAGATCCCACACAGTCCCTGGAACACTTTGCACTTTTGTGACTTCTCCCAGTGTATTGTGATTCCTGTGGTAGATCTTGTTTACTGCACATTTCAAAATCACCTCATAATTTAAATTCTGAACAAAACCACTATGATTATCAGCTTGTGTTCATGAGAAACACAGACTAGGCATACGCTTATTATTGCACCTGTCTGTTTTCCCTGTGCTCTGGTCAGAAGAGGACCAGAGAATTGCAGTTTCCAATTTTTGTGGATATTAAGCAGTGGTGACACTTTCTTTAGAGGTAGATTTTGATAGAATTTTAGCAAATGAAACTTAAAAAAAATAGTAATGAAATTCCAGAAAATATTAATATGCTTATGCTGTGCCTTTCTGGTTTTCATTATATTAAAAAAAAAACCAAAAAACCAAACCAAACCAAACATGAATTCCAATGCTCAAAAGCATCACAGTTTCCTTGTGAAGGTTTAAAACATTGCTTGTAACCACTGATAACTACACTAAGAGCCATCCAGAAGATACACTTCTTTCACTGCGATGTACTTTATTACTCCAAGCTCTTGTGAATGACAGGACCTAACTTTCTCCCAGGCACTGAAGAGCATTGCTTTAGCCAATAAATTTGGTACAGGTAAAGTAAAGAATTGAGTCACACTTTAACAGTGTCTCTACATGCTTAGGAGATTAGAAAATCAAAATGCAAGATGATTAGAACTCAAGGGAGGGTTGATATTTTGATGGGTAACAGGGAGGTTATGTAATGTACATGCACATATGCTTCAATTAAACCCTGATGTATCTCAAAACAGGTGATCCAAAAAATTAGTGCAATTGATAAGGATGATCCACCAAACGGCCATCAGTTCTATTTCAGTTTAACAGCAGAGGCAGCAAATAACCACAATTTTACATTGCAGGACAACAAAGGTAAGAAAACTTTGATTTGGTAAATATTCACCACTAGAAGCTTTCATTTTCAATGCAGCATGCTTATTATGACCTACATAAACTTCTGTTCTGGTGAGAACATAAACTACAATCAGCCTGCAAAATATTTTTATCTGTAGACTATTTGTCAAAGGAATTAAGCTGTTGTTTGAGTCATTTAAAGCCTTGAGCCAAACAGAGCAGCATCAAATCTTTAAATCCTTTTTTTTTTTTCCCATCAGTCACTCTTCACATTTTTTCCCTGTATTTATAGGTTTTTATCTAAATTAGATTTTACCTTGAGGCAGTGACTGAATAATGTCCAGGAATTCATGTCTTATTAGTATAAACTCAGGGCATTTAAAATGAGTGCACGGTTAACAGAGATGTTTTGTGATTTGTGAGGAATTTGGTTTTTTTTCTTTTAGAAAGACATATCTTTTCAGTAACTAAGTATATCCCCTTTTGAAGAATGCTTTTGATAATGAAAGCTGCCTATAATATTTGTACAGACTTCTCATGACTTTTTCCTCAAAGACTCCCATTGACATCACATTTCTCTCAGTTAAAGTATCTGAGAACACACTCTAATTACTGCCCTCATTAGTTGCACTGCACAGTATAGCAGCTGGGCACGAGTCAGGCAGTTTATTTATTAGTTGAAACAAACAGAAGTAAATAGACACTGTATTGCTCTGTGTTGCTCTTTTATGGATCTGTACTAAGCCAAAGCTACAAAGTCATCTTATTAGAAAAGCAAAAAACCAGACTTATGGACACTGAAGGCCACTGTTTGTACAGGCAGACTTTGAATAATATTCAGTAAGTGTAATGTGTGACCTAATAAAAGTCTTTCACACAGGTCTTCATTGCCTTACTTTACATGTAATTAATGAAAAGCTTAATTTTCTTCATATGAACAGCTTGCAATTTGAAACTAATAGAATATAGAAGACTCTAATAGCAGCAATGATCAAAATAATAAAAGTGCATTAGAATATGACTGTTCAGAAGTCTGACATCATGAGTACTATAAAGTACATAATGAAAACAGAGGCCCTCTTCCAAAGAACTTTCAATGTGTTAAAAATAATAACAGACTTTTGTAATGCCTGTAAAATCAGTGGAGTTACAAGACGAAGCAGCAGTTGCCTCATTCAAGATTATTAGTTAATTTTATGCATATTTAATGTGAGGTTATATCAAGGTGTTTGCTTGATATAACCTCATAGGTCTATTATGACCTAGATTGATCATAATATGATCTAATCTATTGATCTAATCTATTATTATCTAGAGGTTAATCTATCATAAGATAGGTCATAATAGATGACACGATAAGATAACTTTACTGACTACCTGTCTATAAATAGATAGGTAAGTACATATAAATAGATAGACAGACCAACTGAATGAACATTTCTATCTACACATCCTGGGGGATGTAGCTCCCTGCCTCTCAGAAGCTCTCAATCTGTATTGAACACAGTGAGTTTTGCCCATATCTTCTTGAACACATGGGCCTTTTAGTCACACAGCTCAGAGCACTGTCAAACTATACATCTTAGACTGATTATAATAGCCATCTTGAATCTCAGAAGAATCTGAAAACAACTGCATGTCTCTGTAGCATGCACAATTACCTGCATTTGTGCACTGACTGGATTATTTTTGCATTCAAAAAATATTTCATTGATCTTCAGAACCTATTATCCTATTAATATGGTCATTGCTTCCATTAATAGGATACCTGTATCTGTAAATAATTGAAATAGATGCTTGCAAATTAACTGGAAATACAGATACTTAATCTGATCACTGACGGGTAATTTTTTTTCTTTTTTATAATGATCTCATCTTCAACTGTCTATCAAGAGTGTGAAACTGTGAGTTTAGCTAAAATGAAATGGACCTCTGCAATTTTGAAATAATCTTTTGTTAAAAATAGAAATCTTCTTGTTTAGTTGGGTGTGATTTCTCAGTTGATCTTACCTCTGCAACTTCAAAAATATATGACTGGGAAAGTTAAATTTGTTGAAGTAATATGAATGTTTTTATGAAGTCATTAAGTAGAAGGCTATAGTATTTATAGACTTGTGTTTTAGAAAAGTCACGTTTTATAATTTGTCTTTTTATTCCTTTATCTAGATAATACTGCGACAGTATTAACCAAAAGAAACGGGTTTCGGAGACAGGAACAGTCTGTTTTCTACTTGCCAATATTCATAGTGGACAGTGGATCACCTTCACTTAGTAGCACTAATACTCTCACCATCAGGGTCTGTGATTGTGATGCAGATGGTATTGCTCAGACGTGCAATGCAGAAGCATATATCTTGCCTGCAGGACTTAGCACTGGAGCCCTGATAGCAATATTGGCTTGTGTCTTGACACTGCTAGGTATGTCTTTTTTCTGTTACCCTTATTTTCCATTCAGCACATAGTAGCAGAAGATACATGCATATAAGCTTCAACATTCCCCTTCACCCTAATTTCTGTAAACATGCACAGATAGTATTCAAGGAAGAGCAGCATTTTGTATCATGAACACAAGAAAACCTTTAGATTGGGATTATCAATTTGCATACTTTGTTTCTATATTAAACTGCCTCCAGACAGATATAAGAAATAACAGTAAAAGAAAAAAATATTACTTGCCTCAAATTCAATATTTAAAAGACAGACAATTCAGTTTATGGAAGCATTTGGTTTAGCATACTCACCATATAACCAGTATCAGCGTGTTCCTTTTCCACAGGAATAAGTGTTTTTAAACTTCTATTGATTTGCATAGAACAAAAGATATTCAGAAAATGCAACAGATGTAATTTATTGATGAGAATCATAATTGATTGACATAATCTACAGAGTGATCTTTTGTTACTTTGATAACACAGTTGGATTTTATGTTGAGCAGTGAAACTGCAACTAGATAAAAGGCAGTGGAAAAGAGTGGAATAGTGTCAACATCCTAGTTTGCCTAGCATTTCTCATGTAATACCTAGTCATTAAACAGTAAAGGGTCAAATCAAGAAATAAAGGATCAGGTGAGCAAAAGTGAGGTTTTGCCTATTGTCTGAAAATTCATATGGTAACAAGGGTACCCGGGGTTCAGCACACAAGAACTTTCATCAGTGTTGTTATCAATTAAGAGATTTTTCTATTCCCTGTCTGTACGTACCAGTCTAAGGAAAGGTAGAAGGCCGCAGTCTTCTTATGTTAGTATAATCTCAGTGATGTTTTATCTGTCACTGTTGCCAAAGTAATTTAGATAGGTCAAATCAAGAGACTTGTGTCCAAACTTCTGTTCATGACAATATTTCCACCATGTTTAGATACATCTTCATTAGCACTCTTGATTCGTGTCACTGGAAACCATTAGAAGGAAATGTTCCTTCTGCTAAAATATTTCTAAAGGACTCTAAAATGAAAAACCTGTTGCATACTTTTTTTACAGAGTAATAAAAATCATTACCTCTGCAATGAACTGAACCAACTTACTCAGTAGCTATATATATATATATAGGAGGTGGCATTTCTAAAGTTTCCCATTTCCGTGACATAAAAAAAATCTAACACCATAAGCCTTTATTCTCACTCAACACATGGTAGGCCTAGGTTTATGAAATGAAAGGGAATTATTGCCAAAAGTTTTAATGAACATTTTTAAATACCATTTTTCTAGTAGCATTTCTAGCCAATTAATGTACACAAGTGAACTTTATCTGGACAAGAAGCTAAATGTTAGAGTTCAAAAAGATATAAAAATATTCTCTTATATCAACTGGCATTAGTATCAGTGAAAAAACACCTGTTTTAAACTTTAGTCCAATATACTTAGGAACAAAATTTCTGTAACCATAGCAATTCATTTGATCCCAAAATGAAATGTCACCATTTCTGTTGTACGTGAGAAAGGAGCCTCTGAAGATTACATAGGAAACTGCTGTAGGTACCATACAGCCTGGTCTTGCCGTAAACTTTTCTTAAATAGAAGCTGTATGATTTCAAGTCAACCATTGAGTGGAGACAGCATGTTGGCACCCAATAACTTGATTATTCTACTCAGTACACCAGGGTTCAAATGCAACCAGTAGATCAAGAAACTTGAGCTTTTATTCCAGTCATTTTTAAAGTGTTCTGAACAAGGGTTTGGTAAAAAAATCTTGCATATTACCACATTACCATTGATTTTATTTGACAAAGACTTTGGGTTTCCAAAGTCATCTGTTTGAAGGCATCAACATTGTTTATCCAAAAAGACATTTGTATTGGCCATCATCACTTCCAGTCTAAACTGTTCCTTTTGAGTACATTTCAGAGCTGCAGGAACAGGTTAGACTGCATTTATATGATAGCCCTGGCTTTGAGTGCTGCATTTTAGTACTGTATTCTGTTTTATTGTCAGCCACATGCCAGTGTCCACAAGGAAGAAGTACCTAAGCATCACTGATGCCCAGTGAACCCCAACCAACTGTTACAGCTTGTCTGGTCCCAGAGCCTTTCTTCTCTCATTTGTTCTTAGAACATGTTTTCTGGGCCCAACTGCATGGTGGTATTGCTAGGAATTTACTTTTTCCCTTTTGCTCTTTGCATTAATTTCTGAGAAAAATGCTGAAGATCCACTAGTACTGCATAAAAAAAGGCTTCAGCTGTTGGCAAGTGAACTGGGACAAGGGATGCACATTTTTGTGTAAGACTTTTATCAGTGAAAAGAGGTGGATCAATATCTTTTTCTGACCCAAGATTACCACCCAGTGTAAATGCAGTCACATTGATCAATGTCATTTTAATATGGGTGCCAGTTGTAAAGCGGAAAAGGCATGAAATTTGCATAAATTGAATGAATACATGCGTTCTGGCACCAGTGTCTTGAATTCTCAACTAGCTCTCCTTTTCTTAAAGTTAGTATGATATGCTTTATGTTCTTTCCCCATACCTCCCTTTGTCTTATATATAACAATTTTTCTCTACCAAGGCCCAGATTGTCTCAGTGGGATTTCTTATTACTTTTACTTAAGCAACCAATCAATTTTAGATAAGCACAATATTTTCACAGACCCTACAAAGGAAGAACATTACTAAATCATATTATTTCGTGATAATTGCATATAACATGGTATACACTTCTTTTTCAAACTAAAATAATTTTAGAAGTTAAAAACATTTAAAACCAAAATCTCTATCTTCATACTGACTGATGGAGATTAAATGGTAAATTTTATTTCAAAAGAAAGTTCCAGTACTTTGTTAATTACTCAATACGGCTTTCCAATTATGCAGTAAGGCTAAGTTTTACAGAAAGAAAAAAAATCTAAAAAAATCATAAAAAGCATATAAAAGTAGTAGTAATTGGATTAATTTGGGATTGCACATAATTTTGAGGAAAGTAAGCAGGAATTTTTTAACTGTTCTGAAAATTATATGGTAATTTAATTCAAGGTAATTTGTTTTTCAGTTAGCATCTTCCGGACACAGTAATTGCTTTTGTAACAACTGTTTAGCATAAAATGTTTACATAAAATCACACACACAGAATATTCACCTGTAGATAACCTAATTGCATTTGAGAGCTTAAGTATTTTCTTTGTATTGATTCAATGGAAAGTTAGATTGGAACAATACTTTCTCATGATTTTTTTCTTTCATGCTTCTGAATGTAATCTATTAGTGTCACCTATTTTCTTAGAAAGACTGAAGAAAGCTTCCTATTGGTGTGGCACTAGAGTTTACAAATTAGTAATACATTGATAAAACTTCAAAATACAGCTTTAAATAATTATTTTTTCAGTTGAAAGACAGCAAATTTGTTACCATTATCACAATACCTGCAAAACCCAAATTAAATCAGAACACATAACTGTGATTTGTAAACAAGAAGAAACAGTTCAAGTTATAAGAATCTAATTCTCTAAATAGGTATAACGTGTACAGAATGTGACTATGTAATATGTGTGGAGTTTGGCCTTGCAGTTTTAAAAGTGATAAATGTGTAACTGGGGGAGAACATTTAACTGGGATTAACAACACTTCCAGAAAGTAGTTGAATAAGAAATGCAGCAGCTGTTTTCTGAAAGTTAGGGACCTGATTAGGGTCACTCAGTGTGGACATTTAAAGGTCACCATCACTTTGCAAATATCAGTCCAAACTGATTAAACAACAGGTTTAAGTGAAGGTATAAGTGGGAATTAAATTCGAGTTTCTTGAGTCTTGGCCTCTATAATCCCCAAAACTTATCTGCCTGTACTGGCAACTGCAAGGTATAACTAAATAGGCTATTAGCGTGCTGTTTAGATGGCTGAGGATCTCCAATCATCAGCTTTATGAATCATGACACACCTAAGGCATAAACCAGTGTGCTGATCTGCTTGCAGCTGATGTGGCTTATTGCTATAGTAAATTCCTGGGTTAGGGGTGTAGTGTATACAAAGCATGGTAATGCTTGTGATTTAGCTCTGTGACCTACTGTATAGCTCTGTGCCTCACTGTATAGCTCTGCATGTTGTCTTCTCTCTCAGGGTGTCTCCTAACTTTTATGACTTCCTTACAATTATGTTGCAATTGCCTTGAGTACAAAAGGAAAAATTAGTACTAAACCAGGGAAATATGTTCAGGTGACCTAAACCTGACTTATTACCAGATCATACCAAAATGGAAATTTCCTGGTAATTCTAGAAAGAGCACTGCAAAATGGCAAAGCAAAAATCCGCTCTTGAATTCAAAGGTGTTTGTTTAAAGACTGATTTGGGTATACTGAAACTATGAACATTAGTGTTAAATCTATACTGACACAAGGATTAAACTGTGTATTACCTCAGCTAATATAAAGACAAACAAAATTTTTTTCTCGGCTATTGTACCTATTAAAGGAAATCAATGTTTCCAACAATGCAGGTAAATCAGAAGAATTAAAAGGTTAGTTTAAATCTGTCTTTGTTAATTCTGGTTGTTAAGTCTTTATAATTAGTTGCTTAAAATATCGATTGATTTCTTTATTTGTTACATCACATATGAAATCTGCATTGTCACTTCATCTCTTTAGTATGAGTTGGGTGTATCAGCATGGAGCCAATCTAGTGCCCTCAGTGTGCAATACATATGTGCCTAAAGGTTTTCCACCGTATTACTTCTTTTCTAAGAATCATGAAATTAGGTTTTTAGAAGTTTGGCCAGTCCCTAATTACTAACTTAATCTCTGCTTTTGTCATAAATGTAGGAAATAAAAGCCCGCCATGACTTAATGAGAAATGAAAAAACTTTGAAATAATTTGCATTTGATTTAGATATCAGTGAAAGTTGTATAGGGCTTGTATTCATCTCTGCAGCTGCAATGTAGCTAAAGCTTTGTTCATTTAGAGGTTAAACTTTATTGTTCATGGCTGTTGGAAAGGCTAGAAATTAATAATCTTATAAAGTCATCTAAATGCTAAAATATTTAACCTTTAGAAAGGCTCCATATTTTTCTTGGCTTCAAGCAAGTGTGAGGTAGAAAGAACACTATATAAAACATTCATTGTATCTTGATTTTTATTGTACCTTTAGGCAGACCTTCCTACTAAGCTTCGTATTTTACACTTATTAGCAGGTCTTTAACTTTCAACATGAAGTATGTTAAAAAGGACAGTACAGTGAAAATGCATTTACACTTGAGTAAAGTAAATGATTATCTGCTTACTTACATGGCAATAAAAAAATGTGGCAGCAAATGTTAAAAATAATAGTTAAAAAAATTACGTCAATAGAAATCTTGGTTTAAATATATATTCGTATTGTCAGCAAGCTAATTTGCCTTTCACTTTAAAATATCTTTTACAATGAGGAAAAACATTAAGAATGGAGTGCAGTTGTCTCTGATGACAATTTTATGTTCTCTGCCGTATAATTTACAGCTTAATTTGTATTATACAAATATCAGAATGTTTTGGAATTCCACAAATGTCACTTTAAAGGTCAATATTTCATATTATTAAACTGCTTATGTAAATATTGTTCGAAGCAAAATGCCCCAAACTAATGGCTTCTGAATTCAATACATAAAGCATGAATCAGGTAGATGCCAGGGGCAAAAAACATGAAAGGGTGATGCTGATTACGAAGTAATATAGTCATGAGACATCTATTAGTAGATGGATTATTGGATGTGTGCTTGGTAGCTACTGAGAAAAGAGGAACGAATTGTTGCCTAATATATTTGTCAAAAAATTTAGGGGAAAAAAAACCTAGTTGCAGTTTTATTTTTAGGCATGTGTGGCTCCAAAGGGAAATAACAACTGTGCAGAAATGCATGTCCTGCTTTATTTGGTTCCAAATAGTGCCATAATATCTGTAGACACATACAGCTTTGTTGCATGTACAAATTAATGGTTTATTCTAGCCAAGAAATCCTAATATTAAACCATTCCTCACAATGGCTAGATTGATACTGATTGTAAGATTCCTCCATGAAAAGAAAGGCTTTCAAGAAAAGTAGTCCTACATCATGCAATTTTTGGGGGCCACTTTTGAGACTACCTAGCGAACCTCAAGCTTAATATTATCTATATCACCTTTTAGCTTTTGCTTTTCCATATGTTTCTACAACATTTAATTGGCATTGTAATTAAAGATTGAAAACCTTATGAATGCATATATTCACATATTCTTAACATTAAAAATAATCATAAAATCAGAAGAGATTAATTAACTGTGGAATGTCACTTTTCAAAGTACTGTTATTTTTACAGTCATATTGAATGTCTGTTATTTCCTAAGAGTATCATTAACTCAGCAAATGTTATCCAGATGCTACAATATAGTATTAAAGATTTTCTAGGAGGATGATTCACACTCCATCATGTCCCACAGATGGATGCAATATCCATAGCATTGGTTCCATATTTTTTCTGTCAGCAATGATGTTTCTCTACCAAACTGTATTAGAGCAAGAGGACCCTTGAGCTACTTTCTTGCAGTACTTTTGACTGTCACTGCAGTTTAGTATTAGCTTTCAAGTGGAAAGAAACTTTAAGGACTAAAATTAAATAACCAGTTACATTTCTAGTACTGGTTCATCCAGTAAACTCCAGCCCTAGCAGTTCTCATTAGATGTAAGTCATAAATCTGTAGTACTTTGCACTTTTCAGGAAAGAGAGATCTTATATAAGGGTGGTTTTATTCCATGAACTAACAGTCTGATTTTACACATTGCTTAACAATTTGTTGTCTCCAATCTATAATTTTTTAACTTTATTTTTGTTCAGCAGGTATTGGTCATACATTTTAATTCAGTCACTTCCCAAACCATAGTTTTTAAATTCTATTCCATTATTTTAGGAATGTGCTTTTTTCACATGGGCATTTAAGAGTTCAGGAAAAAGTCTTTATTTTTTTATTATTATTATAATTTCTTGGCTGTTAGATTGTCATAATTAGACTGAAACAGTATTGAAATTTATGTTTAGCAGACAATGTGGGTTATAGAATTAGAGATGAAGATGCTAATCCTGAATGATTAGGGAAATAGATTCTTTAGGGTCTAAAAAGCTTACAGTTTAAAAGTTATTTCAGAACCTGCTAGGTTTCACATCAAACTGCATAAATTTCTTGCTATTTCCATATATATTTGCCATATAAATTAATGAGTACTTCCAATATTAGGAAGAATATGAGAAAACTTCAGCACAGCTAAAACTCTAGCTTTTCTTTGTTCCAGTTCTTGTCTTGCTGATTGTCACCATGAGGCGACGGAAAAAAGAGCCCCTCATTTTTGATGAAGAGAGAGATATCAGAGAAAACATTGTCAGGTACGATGATGAGGGTGGTGGAGAAGAAGACACAGAGGCTTTTGATATGGCTGCCTTGAGGAACCTCAACATCATGCGAGACACCAAGACCAGAAGGGATGTGACACCTGAGATTCAGTTCTTGAGCAGACCAACTTTTAAAAGCATCCCAGATAATGTCATTTTTAGGGAATTTATCTGGGAAAGACTAAAGGAAGCTGACGTGGACCCCTGCGCGCCACCCTACGACTCCCTGCAGACATACGCGTTTGAGGGGAACGGCTCGGTGGCAGAGTCGCTCAGTTCTTTAGATTCCATCAGCTCAAACTCTGACCAGAACTATGATTACCTCAGTGACTGGGGCCCTCGTTTTAAAAGGCTTGCAGATATGTATGGGACTGGACCAGACTGCTTATACTCCTAGCCTTGGAACCTTTCTCTGAAAATGCACTGAAGAATATTAAAACAGAAAACTCAACCTTACAGACTGAGGAAAGTTGTAAATATTTCTCCATTTTTAAAATTTTAGGTTGTTTCTTTTTTTTGCCTTGGTGGAACATATCTTCATTAGACTTGTCCTAGGGACTGCACTGACCACACAAAATATGAGCATTTGGTGGCATTTTTGATAAAATGAAATGCTCAGCCACGTTCAAATAGATAGCAACCCTCAAATACCTGCAGAGGCAACTCACTTTCAAGAGTATGCAGTCCCTTCAGCGAGCTGGTGATACTCTGTAGATGCCTTCACAGTATTGCTATATTGAGAGTACAGAGTCTCTTGTTTAAGAAGAAATAAACTTTCAAGTATATAACTCAACACAATATTACAATACATGGTATTTACACATGCAAGGGTTTTTTTAGCAAATTTTCTTTACAGTGGGCATACAGCTTACTAGAACAAAAGCAGAAGGACTGATGAAAACAAACAGAAACCCAGGAAGTATTTTTTTTGTGTTTCTCCATTTGTTCTCAGAGCTATTTAATTAGAAGGCTGTAATTTTCTGAGTAGTTTTTGAGAAATTATTGTTTGTACTGAGAAATTCCACAGTGTTTGTCATCAACTTATGAAGTAGCTTAAAATCCACATAAAATGAGAAATATGGAGGTGTAGTCTTATGCCTGGGAAGTTTTGTGATGCCCATGTAGGTATAGAAAAGGTGTTGCTATCTATTTGCTATTTTTTTATTCTGTCTTCTGATTTGTACAGGAGAATTTATCCTTTTTTATTATTGTTTGACATAAAGTATTATATTTATTTTGGAGCTCGAATCTCCACTAAATTCAGGTCCATTTTACTGCCTTATGGTTTTAGACTTGTCAGAACATGCTGATTTTTCTCCATTCTCAGATAAATGTAGGAAATGAAGCATGGAAGTGGAGAAATTACAGTAAACAATGCCACCCACCATTCATCCCACAGAAAGGAGAGCAGCTCCAAGGATGTGCAGTTGTTCTTCTGAGCCATTACAAAGTCTGAGACATTTAAAGAAAATATTTGTACATTGAATTTTTTGAAAGAAGACTGCAGAGGTAGCTAGGAGTGTCTTCAAGGCAAGATTTAGTTTTCAAGTTTAAACACGCTGTATTCTTCAAAGACTGTAAACACCTTGCTTTTCTTCTTCCCCTTCTCTTTTGCTGCTGATGAATCACAGCAAAAGATTTTTAAATTTCTTTCTTGTGTTAAGCAATGTAGTACTATTAACTTCAGAAGTCGTCTTTAGATCTTGCTGCACATAAGTATTTTTTCCCCAAGGTGTTAACTCACTACACATAATTTCTATGCTGGTTCAGGAGTGCCAAAACAGAAGGACAACTATTGTTGGTTAATATACTGTATGGTTTTGAAGTAGGATTTCTTAGAATAAGACAACTTTTTTATGATTCTGACAATATTTATACTTCATCTTTCATGATTTGTTACTAGATAATAAGGCATATATTCAAGTAAAATAGTGGGTTTAAGTATTATTTCAGACTTTTTTTTGTTTGTTTTAGATAAAATGTAGATGAGTTTCTAAATTAGAGTCTGTTCCTGCAAAATTTTTGCTTGTATTTAACTTGAGATGACTTGACCTACCTGCATTTACTGAGAGGTACACAGAATTGTTTGCAGAACTGTTTGTTAACAGAAGGTACTCCGCAGAGGATGGTGCTCACACTTAAAGTACTTCTTTCTGAGAGAAGGATCCTTGTACTGAAATCCTAGTGTATGACTGATGTGAGGCTGGGGGATGGGAAATTATCATTAAGGCTTTGTAATTTTTGCAGCCCAGCATTATCAATTAACTATGTGAAAGTGGCCTTCAGCTCCATCAGAGAAGAAAAATAATTTTAATCATCTACAACATACTTAATTTGAGTCACATTTTAATAGACAATCATTATTTCATAATTCAGTAGATTTGCTTCTAGTTGTATTAAATATATATATATAGGCATATATATATATATGACAGATTTTGTAATGGAACTGAAAGATATCGTCCATGACTTTTAGTCATACATGTAAGATTTTCAATAAAAAATTAAAAAATACAAAAAAAAAAAGAGCCATGTGTATACGGTTTAATGAGAGCAAGATATGCTGCAGAATTTAAGCAGGTATTAAATCAGCAAGGTTCTGAGAGAACAGTTTTTCATTAATCTCCTTGTTGTTTGTGGGAAGATAATTCATGCATCTGGATTAAGATGTCAAAAATGCTGATTTTAGCGCATAACAGTTGCAGGAGATTTAAATGTGGTTTAGAGTAAACAGCCCAAATTACTCCTTTTCCACCTTCTGTATCTGTAAAAAAACCCAAAAAGCTCCACTATTCGGAAACTATGTTACAGTGGGGGCTTTTTTGGTGTGCTTTCTGTGGTAAAAAATATCCTTTATTCTGCTACCATAGAAACTCTTGCATATGTATGTTTTCTGTTGCACAGTTCTAATTTAGTGAAGTTTGCTGTTACACTCTACATGCTTGCCTCCTGCTTGCCTACTGCTTGCAGTAAGAAAGAAAGGTGGAAAGGTAGAACTCCCTTAGGTTCGATGGCAGACATTACTATAGCATAAGGGTGTGTATAATACACGTACTATATAATGCTCACCAAAAATTACCTCGACTATAAGTTTTGCAGTTTGTAATCTAATTCAAATTCTTTCTCTCAGTCTTATTTATGTTGCATAGGTGGATGGCATAAAGTATATTCTACTGACTAAATGTAAGAAATATTTTCTCTGTCCTGGAAAAGTAATGAAATTATTTGGGCAAATTAATTAAAACAGCCCTTTAAAAAGACTTCCAATCATATTTATTTATTTAACTTTCTGAAAAGCTTCAGTATCTAACTAGAGGCCATAAATCCTAGATAAAAAAATGTATCAAACATTGCAATCACTCCCATCTTGCAGTGGAATAACATGTCTTTCCTTTCACTATATGCCAGTTTAATAGTTTTATTTTAAATTGAGATTTCCAAGAATATTGAAAAATGCTCAGCTTCAAGAGTGCTACTAAAATACCCCTACATAAAATTAAGCTGTTTGAAGAACACTTAAGGTAAAGACTTTTTACTCTCTTTGGACCAGTATGAAATATACTGAATTCAACAGAGTCAAACAATGGAGATTCTGGCTTACATTTCTTATTCAAAAGAATAAACTTAGTGTACTTACTCTAGGTTATATTCCCACTAAGACATAGCACAGGCCTTACTAAGCCTTCTAGTTCTGATAGATGCGTAATATAATCACTGTAGGACTCATGAAATTTGATGCTACCAAGTCAAACTGCTCCTACTCTCTAAGAATTAACAGAGAAAAAAACCCAACTTTGTTTTTACTCTTTCTTTTATTTGTTGTTTTGAAAGGGAGTGGTAGAATTCATCACAATGTTCCTTTTCAGTTAAAGTCTCTTCTCAATTACTTTTCCTGTTTACCCTTCAGGTGCTAGCAATAATTAATAAAAAATATTTCCTGTCCTTTTTTCTTTTTAGACATTCTGCATGAAAGCACGTTATGAAATATAAAATGGCAGCATCTTATTTTTATGGACAAATACTCTTGTATGATATAAAGAAAAGTCATAGTTTGTCATTCTGAAAAGGAAATAAATACACTATAAAGCATACAATTACATTGATTTTTAAGATCCTTAAAGAGTTGAAAGGTGAACACAATTAACTATATCAAATCTAGTATTAAATTCTTGATTGCAATCTGTCATGTAACTGATTTTAATTTTTTATGTATAGAATTTTTGTCTACTTTAGAATCTATGTAGAGTAATACTGCTTTGAGACATCATTGTATTCGCCTCATTAGTGACAGAAGGGGTCATCTATATTTTTATTGGTCTCTGACTGTAAAAGTGAATTGCTAAAGATAGAAATGTCGCTTTATTTATTTGACAGAAATGGGAAAGTCTACAAGACACCAAGACATCTACAAATTTCTGTCTTAACTATGGCATCCCTAAGTTTACCAGATCTACATTTAAGTTTGCCAGATACATCCTAAGATATGTTTTCACCCTAGAATGATTTCTTCTACACCAAGAATTCTTTCTCAGTTCATTTTTAATGCAGCTAAAAATGTATTTAATTGTTCACTGATTTTTATAAATTTCTTCCTTAACTGTTGTTCTTTGAACTAGGGGAATCTCAGCATACAATATGATCTATTTTCTAGAAGGTAATGAAAAAAAAGATCTACATATAATAGGCTATACTTTGTTACTATAATTTACATTTTCTCACAAAAGAAAGAAAAAATCTTTCCCTATGGTACATAAAATCTGCATACATTAGACCACACAATTGCATACAGAAATATATTCGTTGAAAAAACTTGATTTATCTCATCATTATATGACACAGGATTGTAATGGAATCTTTATATGGAGCCTTATATATCTAATCAAACACAATGAAAGAAGAAATCAGCATAAAAATTTTCTGAAATCAGAAGAAAATCTCCTTTGAAGCCACAGTGGTGTGTTGCATACAGTCCTCAGATGTGAACACGTATTTTCTACAATTATATGTACATTTAAACATTCCACTCCTAAACCATTTCTTTTAAAATACCTTTTTTTAATCAGAGGGTATCTGGAAAAAAGTAATCCTACTCTCAAAAACTTTGTTTATCCCCATCAATGACTGAGGTAGAAAAATATAATTAAGGCTCAGGCAAAACTTTTAACATTGCCCCCATGATGAAAGCAAATTGGTTTCATATTTTGACCCAAAGTAGTTTAAAAGCTGTTAGAAGTGTGGCAAGGACTGTGATTTCCATGAATTTTTTTAAGACATGGTATCAGATTGAAATTCCTATTCCTAGAAATGGTGTAAAGTTGAGTTTAATATTTGGATGATTAACTGAGGTCATAAACCTTTTGTGCAGCATAACAGCAAGCTGAATGCTGAACCACTACTGAAAAAAAATCAAGGATTTTACTTTCTCCTTCTATTCACCAGTATCTTGGTCAAAGTCAGAATTTCTTTTCACTGTATACCAAAGTAAAATCATTCTGAGTCTAAGCTGAACACAGTAGGAAATTAAATCCTGTCTCTTCTTCACATAGGCTAAAAGACCATTTACCTTGTCATTCTATTCAAATATTTTTGTCTGATAATGTCTTGACTGCCTAGGTCATTCTACCTGAGACCTGTGAAGTTGATGTGGTTTGGGGGTTTTGTGGGGGTGAGGTTTGGTTGTTTATGTTTTTGTTAATGTTAAAATGGGTATTCTTGCTGAATTGCTTATGTTTGAATGAGCTGACCTTTTTCATTGAATTTTTTGGGTTTCCTTTTCTTTGGTCAAAACCATACTGGCCATGTATATCCTGACTTTTTCTCTATTTTGACTCCAAACCCACCTTTTTCTGTACTGTTAAGAGCACAATAGAAAGTCCTGAGGTGTTCCCTCTCTTTGGTGTCAAGAAACTATGAAGAAAAAGGTAAACATAGGATCAATAGACTGCAGTGAAACTAATCTGTCATTTTCTTGAAACACAAGCTCACAAATTCCATAGTTGAGCTGCCATTAACACCATTCAAATCAAGACATTGATTTAATTTTAAATCTTTATAATGTTCTGGTACTACTATCAGCAATTTTTATACATTTTATGAAATCGCATTTTAAAATTGTCAAGGTTTCATCATTATTATTTATATCACGATCTTGATGCACAGAAGAAGGAAAAATTACGAAGTAAAACAGCCCAAGTACAAAATGCCCCTATGTGCACTGACATTTAGTGCAGCATTTTAATTACTGCTCTGCCTTAGTATTCCTCATATGCTGATAGCTTTTCCTCTCTTTGAGGCTAACTACTGATAAATTAAGATAGTGTGATTTCGAGCCAGATATTCAAGCCACATTAGACCCTTTGAGTCTAACAAGAATATTCAGTCTGAATTTTAATGTCCTTCTATTTCCTTAATGATCAGACATTCTCTATTATTATCATCAGAGTGTTGAAATTTTATGGAAAAAGAAGTGTTTACTGATTCACCTAAAAAATGCTAGGCAAAATCTTGATCATGTTGAAGTACTTGGCAGATCTCCCTATGGCTTTCAAGAGGTGTCAAGATTTATACATTGGTAGGGGAGACAGATAAATGATCACTTACATCATCAAGATGGGAGATTGTTGCTTTGAGCTGGATACCTTTTCTTTTTACACAATCTCTTCTACTGACTTTCCCATTTTGGAAGACACAATCTCTTTCTTTTAATGGTAATGTAAATAGCTTAATAGGATGTTTTTAATGGCATAAGCTACTTACTATCAGCATAGTACACATAATCTTGCTGTAATGAATATTACCCTTGCTTATAAAGATAATTTCTGTTCACATGCTAAATAGAGAGACTGTTAGGAAATGTTTACATTTGATGAAGTACCAATGGTAAAATACTGCC
This sequence comes from Corvus hawaiiensis, assembly GCF_020740725.1. Taxonomy (NCBI): domain Eukaryota; kingdom Metazoa; phylum Chordata; class Aves; order Passeriformes; family Corvidae; genus Corvus; species Corvus hawaiiensis. The sequence continues at coordinate 11,505,696 of NC_063242.1, read as the reverse complement.
TGGAGAAGAAGCCAAAACCAAAGCAAAACACAAACAACGGTTTCTCCTTAAAATAAAAAACACACAGAATTTCCAGGCTATCAAAATTAAATATCTTATACTTTCCTCAGACTGTGGGACCATATGTAGCTTTACTGACTCCTATGACTGTAGGTACAATCCAAATTAACTATAATTTTCTTGTTTTCAAATATGTTGTCTTGTTGATTCTTGAGATTTTGTTAACATAGAAAAGGGCTGTATCAAAAAAAAGGTTAAAAGTATCAAGCTTTTTCTGGTGTTTTTAGTGTTTCATAGATGATCTAATGATGTGAAAAATAGTGTTTTACCAGATGCTATCTGAATACAATTTCCTCTGAGCTAATAATATTTCCACCCTGTGGAACAATATCTTCCAACAGTCTGCAATGTTTAGCCTGGCCTCATCTCATTCAAATATAAAGAAAGAGGTATTAAGGGGAGAGAGTAAACACTTAAGTGATAAGCTTTATAAGAAATCTTCAGTTAGTCAAAACATTAAGTTTTCCTGTTTTATGTGTGAGGAACACATGAATGGAGCTCTCATAGGACATACAGCTTGTTGATGCAGCTATTGATTCTGTCTGGATATTTGTTCATGTTTTTTCCCCTTCAGTTTCTAGTAGTTTGTGACTTGATTTATCTTTCAGTGTAAGTTAGTATATGATAACATAATAAAATAATATGAAAAATTGATACTTCAAAACAGCTGATCATGAAAAATAGGTTAATATAGTATGTTTGACATATTTTTTTTTACTGCAGCTTAGCACAGGTCAATATACTTTATTGGGACTCAGAGATTAATGTAGGCCAACTTGGCTCATGCACAAAGCACTCCCATGAAGGAATTTAAATTCAAATAGCTACTACGAAATGTGGAGTTATTTAAATATTCAAAAGCCACTGTTCCTTGGAAATAAGCAGAGGTAACCAACAATCCATAATTCTTGTCCTTCTGGGGATGGATAGATATATTCAGAGAAGACAAAAAGGGCAAGCTCTTCAAATTTAACACCTGTAGTGAATATGCATGAAAATCCAATTGACTACTACTGAAAGCAGGATAGAAGCACAGGAGGCATGTCAGTGGCATTCTTTCTAATCAGTCTAATTTAGCCAATTATCGTCATCTCTATTAAGAGTTGTCTTACTTTAGTTTGGGCTTGATGTACTACAAAAAACACAACTTCAGAAACTGAAAAGGTTTACGTTGCCTTCTGGTCAATTTTGCATTCATGAAGAGGTAAAGCAAATACAGACCAAAGCTGTGGCCAGCTGGCTGTCTGGCAGTCTGGCCTCACCTACAATATAGGTAAGACTGATGGTATGGCTGAACCACTACTGAAAAAAAATCAAGGATTTTACTTTCTCCTTCTATTCACCAGTATCTTGGTCAAAGTCAGAATGTCACACGAAAGGGAAGATTTCCTTAAACCCCTTGTGCTTGACTTGTGTGTCAGGACCTCAGGAAAGCCAAGACACTTGGGCCTGATCAGTTTGCCAGTATCCCATTATGGGGACTCTCCACGGAGCAGTCCACTGGAATGGAGGGCAGTTCAACTGTTCAAGCACACACAGCAGTAGTGTAAGAGAGACCCCCTCCCAGGTGTGTGGTCGAGTGTGTTACCCACTGCTGGTGACTGCCAGCGCCCTTGAAGGACTCACACAAAGAATTTGCAGAATAACACTATTAGTATAATAGAAAATTGTGACAGGTTAAGGTCCAAAGGTTGCTGGTGATAGTAACTGACTGCAAAATCTTATTCAAAGCAATATATGGATAAGCTCTGATCCCTAGCAAAAGTTAGCTAGAGATAATAATTCAGTGTGCAGAGAGCATGATTCTTACCTGATAGATGTCCCCATGGGGGGAAGATATGTTAAGCTTGTCAACTGATCCCCGAAGTTATCATGGAGTCTTCCCTAACTTCTCCCCATTCTTAACTTACTTGTATAATAATACTTCCTTGTGTCTAGTAGAGCTTGAGTGACTCTAGGCATACGTCATGCTCAGAGAAGGGTGCCCATACCTTGGAGGCAGGCAGCTTTGGGATGGAGGTGTTGATCAGTATTACATCTGAGGTAACCTTGGGATGGGGATGGGCATCAGTATTATATCTGAGGAGAGTGATTTCTCCCTGGTTTCTGGTTCAACAGCAAGACAGCTCTTTTTATCTCCCTTGGTAGGCAGCTAATATGTGGCTTATCAGCTAAAAAGTATCACTGAGTTCCCTCCTCTGCAAGGATTTCAACAGAGCTTGGTCATTGTTTCTCCACTCTGCTCCACTCAGCTTCATCCCCCCCTTAGCATATATTGTGTGTGGGAAGTCGGGCATGTTGACCACATTCCATCCAAGGAACAGCATTTTCCCCCCTATAATTTCTGTACTGTTATAACTTCCCTGTTTTCTTTATTTTTAACCCTCAGTCTTTTCCCTACAATGAATGACTATGTCTTGCTGCCTCACTCTTCATCCTTCCACCGCTCATCGCTTTCTCTAGCTGGAATTTCCTAGAGGAGAGTTGTAACTTAGTGAATTTTCTCTGGACTCATACCACTTACCACAGATGTTGATTAAACCTTAAAAACAGAACAGCAATACTAATGTTACTCTTACTACTAACACAGTGACACTGTCAAAACCAGACATTGTTGGTCTTGGAATCAGAATATCAAGTTATCTGCCCAGGTTTGTCAGTGATCTGATCTGTGGCACTGATTGATCCATCTTTGTCATCTGTTGATAAAAAGACCTGAAGAGGAACAGGAACAATACTTTGGAGAATGAAAATAATATGGTGATGTTCATGTAACAGTTTGATTTGTTTTTGTTAGTTTATTTCATTCCTGCCATAAGTCTGGAGTAAACTATTCCCTAGCTAATGACAGCAACAATGTCATTTCAATGCTGTATGTAGGAAGGCAAGGAAGCTTCAGAAAACAACAAGCAGTCCTGAAAATTAGTTGGCATTAAGAAGGCATACAAATGAAATGTGATAGTCATACCAGTGTGATGGAATGCTGTAGGAAAAAAAGCCAAAACCCACAAAATGGCTTCCAATACTTTAATTTCATACATTTTATGATTCATATAGTTTCAAAGAAAAAGACATTAAATTAATTTTCTTAGCCATTCTGTCTTTGAAGTAAGCATTCTCTCAAATCTGCAATGAAACAGTGGCATACAAATATTTTGGAGGCCTAGTATACTTTGTACTGAAGTAAAAGGAAGTTTCCTAGCCTTCCACTGAGTATATACAAGGAGACAAAGACAAATACTTTATTGATGTTTTAATGTGAAAGAAGACATACTTGCAAGTAACCAGAAAGGTTTTGAGAATGTATTTTCTCCTCAGCTAACTTACTTCAACAGCTGAAGCTTGTTAATACCCAATCTAAAGTAAAACATCTTTCTTTAAAACCTTATGGTTTAACTAATATGAGACTAAAAAATGAAAACTTTATTGACATCGAAGCTCCATCTGAGGAGGGATAACTAATTTGTCTTGCTTGCCATTCAATCATAAGAAAACCCAATGTCTTTGTAAATTTGAAAGTCTGTCCTTTCTTTGGAAATTAGAAATTAAAGAAATTAAAAGCTCTCTCACAAGTTTTATTGGCAAAGCAGTGTGTGAGAAAAGCTAATGGCCTTGAACAGACTACCTTGCCAAATGATATCTCCAAGATTAATCTGCCATGTGTCTAAGGAATCATCAGGTTAGAAAACCAAAATCACTGCTCTGTTAGAAAACCCAGGTGGAGGCAGTTCAGGTAAGCTTTTATCAACCTCAGTAGAAAAACCGGTTTTTGTCTATCACTTTATCTCTGTTATTTGTTGGTGTATGGAAGTTATAGAAACCAATTGATACAGAAAAAAATTTCAACATTATTAGATTTAAAAGTGACCATGCTGTCCAAAACTAATGTGTGAAATAATTCATCAAGATTCAGGCCAATAAATCTGGACTGCTTATATTTTTTCTGAGTGAATTATAAAGGATGCCAATACTCTGACAGCAAAATTATTTTCTGAACTAAATGAGATCTCGTGGAACATGTGTTCTACTGTTTGCTTTCAACATGCTTAAGAGAAAAAGAAAACCAAAACACAGAGAAGCATAAGACATGAGTTCAAAGTTCTCAAAGAGGATTTTTTGTAAATACAGTAGTTGTTTTATTTGTCTTCCAGTAGCTCAGAATTTGTGCAATATAGTGGCAATTATTTGGTACTATATTTTGTACCAGAGCAGCAGTGAACTGACCCAGAGGACAACATAGTTTTTAGCATATTCAGCCTGAGAATGAGGCCAGTTCAGGATTTTAGAGGTATTTAGGCACATGACCAATGACAGTGTGGCAGCTAAAGACCTCTTAAGGGTGATGATCAGAGCTGTACCCTCATCTTCCAAATTCCCCAGAGACCAGATGTCTGAGGACAACATCCTTCAGACAGTGGAATGTGACAAAAGTCTCTACCTTAGGAAATCTAGCTATAGGAGAAAAAAGAGTCATAAATAAGTTTCATCTTTCGATGTTTTCTTATTGTATTGAAAGTGATCTTTCCAGTCTTTTATCTACAGATAACCAAAGCATCGTATGAACCTTTATCTGCACAATTCCCATTAAAAGTCTGTAAGCTTAGTTCTTTAGAAAGTCTCCTTAATTATTCTTGGGAATCTTTGGCATTTAAAAAGGAAGTCTTTTAAAATTTCTGATTATCTATGCCTTTTTTCTCTATGTATTGGGTTTGCCTGGCCAGGTTTTAGTAGCAGGGGGCCTACAGAGGTTACTTCTGTGGGAAGCTGCCAGAAGCTTCTCCCATGTCCATCAGAGCCAATGCCAGCTGGCTCCAAGATGGATGTGCCACTGCCTAAGGCCAATCAGAAATGGTGATGCCTCTGTGATAACATATTTAGAAGGAAAAAAGTTATTGTGCAGATGTAACTGTGGCCAGAGGAGAACAGGCTGAGAATATGTGAGAGGAACAACTGTGTAGACACTGAGATCATTGGAGAAAGAGGGGGAGGAGGTGCTCCAGGTGCTGGAGTTTGCCCTGCAGGCTGTGGAAAGGGACTCACTCCTGATCAGTTCATGAAGAACTGTAGCCTGTGAGAAGGATTTACACTGGAGAAGTTTATGGAGAAAAATTCCTCTTCCCAAGCAGTGGCAGAAACAACATGTGATAAACTGACCATAACCTCCATTCCCTGTTTCCCTGCACCCCTGGGTGGGAGGAAGCAGAGCTGGGAAGGAGAGAGGTGTGTGGGAAAGGTGTGTTTAAGATTTGTTTTACTTCTCATTATCCTGCTCTGATTTTGTTGGTAATAAATTCCATTAATATCCCCAAGCTGATTCTGCTTTGCCTGACTGTAACCAGTGAGCGAATCCCAGTCCTTAACTCATGAACCTTTTCCTATATTTTCTCTCCTCTGTCCAGTTTTGGAGGTGAGTAATAGAGAGGCTTTGGTGGGCACCTGGAATCCAGACAGCATTAAACCAATGCACTCCACATGCTGGATGAAGAACCATACATCAATCAGGCTCTTCTTTTTAATATTTAGTCTTTTATAAAATCTAATTTTTTGACAATATGAGCTGCAGTATAAATCAGAGTATCTTGTGTTTAGAAGACTAGCAAATTACCTGGGCTTAGGATAAAGCTGTAATAGCTCTGGAAACAACTTATTCTTTTTATTTTTTAAATGCTTTTTCTATAAGTAAGAGCCTACTGATTTCTGCATTACAAGACAGACAGAAAATGTAACGGGTATTATACATATTGTCCAAAGACACAGAGACATGTTATTTACACCTAACAGGCAGAAGAGTGAGTGTGTACAAGATGACATGATGTTAGACTAAAAGGATGCAACTTTAACCAGCTTGGAAAAAGAACATCTTGTTTACAACTGAGTGTATTCATCAGAGAGCTGTTAAGTATGAATTATTAAACTTAGAGCACTTCAGAAAATGTAATTGAACATGGAAGAATAAATATATAAATTAAGTCTGCAAGAAAATTAACCTTCTTCTATTTCTAAAAGGTATATAAAATATAATATTAGCATAAAGTTTAAAGGTCAATTAGCAGTGGTAGTACACCAGTATTATGGAGGTTAGCCTTACTGGGAGCTTGAAAAATAAATGACTTTTCACATGATTTTACAGACTTCTGTTAAAACCTACTCCTTCACTTTTTTCTTTTAGTTCTCCTCTCCTTATTCCTCTTCACTTCTTTTCTCCTTTAATAAATCAGTTTTGTTATGCAACATCTCAATCTCTAAAAGGTCAAGATATACCAGGCACTCTCACTATTTGAGTTGCAAAACTAGATTGAAGGAATGGATTTTGTAATCAGTGCTTTTGGTAGTGCTGCCTTCTAGATCCATCTGCAACAAAATTCTCTACTGCTATTTACATGTGGTCAGAATATTTCCTCTTTTTATAAAAGGCAGGCAAAAGACATAAAACCAATAGACTGCCTTGTCTTTTTCTTCTGCATGTGTATTCTATGAATTCTAAAAGAAAAGTTTTCAAGAAGTTGTGGCACTGTATAAAGTAAGGATGGAGTAAGACAATGTACTTCATGCCTCAGGAAGTTAATAGTGAACCAGGAAGAAAAACCTCATACCTATATGAAGTGAGTTGTGAGTTGAAACTAGGTCATAGAGTGTAAGTCCTCACATAACTGCTGACCATTAATTTAACATCTTTTCCAGCAATCTCAATAAAGACAAAAAGAACTAAAACAACACGCAGAGTAAAATACCTTTTGCTGTCCATCTGATTACAAAATGTTTCCTTCAGGCCTTTTTTTAAAGTGACACCAGCTGTATTAGCCATCACAGAGAAAGAACAAGAAAGCTTTAGATGTTAATGGACTGTTAATTCAGCATTTTTCTTACAGCATTGGAAACAAAAGAATATTGTTGACTAAGGAAAGATAATTCAAGTTAAGGTCAGTCATAAAACCTTTCTGATATTTAATATCCTTCGGTGCTCAACTTTCAAAACTTCTATCAGTTATGTTCAAATCAGGTCAAAAGTAATCATTAAATTATATATGTGTTTAGACAGACTTTAAATCCAGTTCTTGAAAAAGTTCCAAATTCTTCCTTTTTCCTCACTTTTTTTTTTCCCTTTCACTTACAAGAAATTGCAGAAGTTCCTTATGTAATAATCTCAGTAAAATTCTGGAAGTAACAATTCAAATAAGTCTGAAACACTACAATTTTCTAGGCATATATTTTAAAATAGATATCATAATAACTTTAGGGACAAAATATTCTTGCACATGGAGAGGGCAGATATCTCTACCAAATACTGAAATGAAGCAGGGAAATAAATTCTTTTAGATCAGAAAGCATATTTATAAAAGAGTTAGCCACAGAAAGTAATCTGAGATATTGAAATGTAAGACAAAAATTAGCCTCTGACTTTTTAGTTTCTTACTTCTAATTGACAATGTTGATTGGCTTGAATGATGAACACAAGTATTGGAATGGAATGAGCAAAGAATTATTTTCTGTAAAAAGGAAAAATTTGAGCAGGAGGGCACTCATATGGAAGAAGTGCAAGCCTTACTGAATGAAAAGAAAACTGACACAAAACAATATAATATATGTCCAAACAATTATTGGGAAAACAATGACAAAGTATAGAAAAAGACTCTCCAATAAATTTTCCTATGACAAAGTTGCAAGGAAGTACAGAAACAAAGTGAAAATAGTCAAAATACAGTTAAGCTGAGTCTTTTAAAGAAAATTACATCTGTCAGTGACAAAGATAAAAATAGAAAAGGGTCAGCAGGGATAGGAAACAGAAGAAAAGTGATACTAATACATGCTCAGAAAGGAGAAAAGATCAAGGTTAATCTATTCCAGTTGCCAAAGGAATAGTTTTGCCTCAGATTTTCTTTTTTTCAATGTAACTACTATACAGAAAAAATATGGTAACCAATGGTAATAAAAAACCCCCACACCAACAAAACGATGACAAAAAAAGAAGTATATGGCAAAAGTAAGAATATCTATAATGTAAACAGAACTTAGATTTCAAATTATAAAAAAGTCAGAATAATCCCTTAGTCTCTGTCTTGAAGAATCTAGTCCTTAAAAGAATCATCATTTGAAATTGAAAGTCCAGTACTATGAATGAATGAATGAATGATGGAAAAGCTCTCTGAATGAAGAGAACACAGCACTGTATGTACATCAGATATATGCATGTAACAGGCCTCAGTGATGTATAATGGCCTAGAACATATTTTGGAGAAAAAAATTACCACATCCATGCAGCTCTGTGGACCTTTGAGTAAGTTATAAAATTATTATCTAGCACAGTAGATTCACTCCATATATATTTTTTGGAAATAAACATATATGCATATTTTGTGACAGCTGATCTATTAGATCAATGTAGTCAAGTCATTTCAATCTATTTAGAGTTACAAAACACTTCATACAGTTCCCTATAGAGGAGTGGACTTATATTCATTAGAATTTAGGAGTAGATAGGCAACAGGAATGTGGCAAAAGTTGCCTTGAACAGATCAGACTGGGAAGAAATTAGATAATGATTTCCTTCAGTCATTTTTCTTGGGGTAAATATGCTTAATATTTTCTTTAGAGAATTTTATGCAGGAAGCAAGTGGGCACCCTGAAATGTGGAAGTGTTAGAAAGTGGACATTATTATCCAGACCTGATCAGTAAGTGGAAGAGTTGGATGAACTTGGGAGCTAAAGCAATGGAAATGAAATAAAATAAAATAATAAAAATTTAAAAGATAAATAATTTATGATTAATGAGAATTGGAGCCTATAAATGTAAACTACATTCATTGTATGAAAGAAAGGAAAGGAAAATTTGAGTACATTGGTAAATAATAAGATGACTGTGACATGGCTGTGAAAATAATAATAATATCCTGGAGTGCATCAAACAAGGAACTCCCATTACAGATAGGAAAATATTGCTCCCATTTTGTAACATATTGTCAGGATCTTACTCAAAATATTGTATACAATATTACTCAGCTGATAATGATGAAATTTACCTGAATTAGATACCATAAAAGATCGTAAGGAGGACTGTAAAAATGAAAAAATCCCTATGAAATCATGTTAGAAGAGATAGTAAAAGGTGGAAGGAAGATTACTTTCTTTTTAAGTGTGAAAATATAAGGACAAGAGTGATCTGCTTTAGAAGACAATGCTTATGCATGACTGTAGGGATATGAGATGGTCATGAATAATGTTGTCATCACAATCAGAAAAATGTTTCTAAGAAAGGTCCTGGGATCACATTTCTAATGATTTTGGCTTTAACACTGAAGTTTAAAAGATTAGAGAAAAAGAGATTACATAAAACAAAACCCCTAATTCTCATGATGAAAGATTGTATGAATTCAACTCATTTAAATTTTCAAAGGCTGTTAGAATTAAATGTTTAATTGGTCAAAAATTACAACCCTGATTTTTGTTACTACACAGAAGTTACACGTCACCAAGACTGCCTAGACAAATAAATTTGCTCTTGTTTTGGTGTTCCATCTTTCATTCTTCTTCCCAAAAAGCATTTGGAGACTGATAACTGACTACTGTACAGATTCAAAAGTAGCTCTAGCAATACTGATAATTTTTCAAGTGCCTACATGCTATTTCATACTTAGATACAGAACTTATCATCACATATCATTAAATTAATAGTCAGGAAGTAATTAAAGACTGTCAGAAAACATTGGAAATTTATTTTAATTTGTTTTCAGTTTTCTTACCTAGATGGTTTCCTCTGACAAATGCTCATATTCTTCCTGTAATCTAGGACACTGTCAATGTCCTTGATGAACTCAGCTTTATTTCTGTGCATTTTTGCAGCTTTTGATCTGATGTTGAAATACTGAAATCTTTGATTTGTTGAAAGAACATAGTATGGTCACTTGTGAGTTTAGGTTTCCCAGTGCTTATCCAAGGCATTCAACCTACAGCCGGTGAGCACCCACCTCTATTGCCATAGAACTTTTTTTTTCTTGCAATCTCTTTTTCCTTTTTTTATTGGCATTTATTTATGCATTTAAGCTATGTTACTGACTTTCTTTTTCCTACATGATAACAGAAGTAGTACCCCATTTTGTGTAATTCTTGTTTGTTGGGGTCTTAAAGCAGTATTCTGGGTCTGAAATTTACAATTTTGATATTGCAAGGAACAAAATTCTAGAAGTTAGAGTGCCTTAAATACTGAAAATGTACCTCTAAAATCACTGGTTTTAGTTAAGCTACTCTGACTTCTCTTTTTTTTCTCTTTACTGAAACTTATCTCACCTTTTCCAGTTTCTCTCATTTCTGGCTGAATATCTGAAACTCCCTGTTATCATTCCTATACTGTATGTCACTCAAGACCGCTTTCCCAGTAGTTAATTGGGAAAAGACAGCTCAGGCTGGCAGGAATAGCCTCATGATATTTGCACGCAGGAATCTTCATCACTGAGTTATCACAACTGATGCTGCTCTATATATATCACCGAGCAGAAAAGAGCAAGAAATTCGGAAGACGTGGAGTATTTTTCTACACAGGACTCTAGAAGAGAAATGAGCAAAAAAGAAAGAGAGATTTTGTTGGACAAAAATAAAAAGGTAAATTGAGATTAAGGAAGGAGAAAATGGTATGTTTAATACTGTCTTGGGGTGACTTTGTGATGTGTATGCCCTATCGCTGCCCCATGCCCAGAAATTAATTTAGTGTCTTTCTGTGCTGTTAAATTGAGCCTGAGAGGGGGGAGGAAAAACTGAGCAAAAGTTCTTCAAAGCAGTTTGCAGCTTGTTCAAGGTCACACAGAGATAGAGACTTTTTTTTCAGCTGCGGCAGCAGAGGGGGAGTGGGGAAGGCACCCGGCTTGCTTTTGGCCAGTTTTTTCAGCTCCTTTTTCTTTCTCCGGAGAGAGATGGAGAGTTGAACTTTTGTTTTCCTGGGATTTTGGTTTTTTCCTTTTTTTCTCTGCTGGACTGTTTCAACAGCAGAATACATTGGGAGGACTTTCCACCAAGGCCTTGGCCCTGGAGGTGGGCCCACCACCCTGTCCCAGCTCCAAGGAGGAGGAGAGAGATCTATGGAAGGACTCTGAAATTTTCCCAGGTTTCTCTCAGCAGAGCGAGAGCTTTTATTATTTAGCATTATTATCCTTTTCCTGTGTGTTTGTTCAATAAATAGTTTTATCTCTTTCACTTTCCTTCAAGGAAAAAAAGTTTTTCTTCCCGAACCTGGTGGGGGAGGGGTGGTTTGTGGCCTGCCTTCTCTCAGAGGATATATTTCTAAATTTGGCCAAACCAGCACAAATACTGAAGGAATAAGCATAATTTCAATCAACAGTTTTACTATTTTTATAGGCAAAAAATAAATAAATGTAGACCAGTTTGGAAACAGACTTGTATGACCATATATAGATTTTCTTCTTAATCTTTTTCTTCTTTGTTGCAGTGGGGATACTGCAACACGCATATATCAAACCAGGAGTCCCGTGGAAAGGAAATATATATGGACAGACAGATTCTTGCTAGCTGTTTCAGAGAGATGTTTATTTCTCCAGCCGCATGGCCGGAGCTCTGCTGAGGAACTGTTCCAGTCACGGGACCAAGGGTCCTTCTGCCCGCGCAGGGAACACAAACCAACCAATGGGAACGAGGCTGAGCAGGGACAGGGAAGCCCCGTGTCTGTGCCCTCAGGGCCCCTCTCCCAGGGCTACACGGCAGGGGAGGGACCCCAACACCTCACCCGTTTTATTTTAATAAAAGGAGAATGAAAACAACTGGATAAACATAACAAGAACAGTTTCAAGACAAAACAAACCACCCTCCTGAGTCTTTAAATGTCCAAACAGATTCTGTGGAACATCTTAGGGCTGACAGAAGGGAGACAGAACTCTGAGCATGCTTTGTGGGGAAACTGAGGCAGGAGAGGGTTTAACTTCTTCCCTCCCCCTTTTCATCCCCCACTCGGCATTGGAAAGGGATTTTTGGGAAAACAATTGGCAAAAGCATGGTTTTGTGAGGGAAACCATGGATGAAAAAACGGATTGGGAATACACTGGGGGTAATAGGACATAGGGTAAAAGGGAAAGGTGGGATTAGGAAAGGGAAACTGTAGGGGGGGCTTACAATGGAGATACTGTCTAACATGACTACGATTTTTTGCATATATACTGCCTTTTACAGGAACACCATCAGGCCCAGTGACCTGCGATGCTTGTAACCCTTTTCTCCCTAGTACAATATTAAATTCCACCACCTCTCCATCTCCCAAGCTTGGGATGCATTTTTCAGGGTTATTCTTTTTAATAGCAGTTCTATGCACGAATATGTCTTGCTGGTTGTCACACCTTGTTATAAAACCATAATTTTGCTTAACATTATACCATTTTACTATCCCTAAGGTCTTAGTTGCTATGATCTTTTCCTTTTTCCGAGTGGCTGCTGTTTTCTGTCTCGCTGCGTCTTTGCTGTCTCTTTCGGTCGCTCCCGTGTTGGAATTGTCGGGGCTGCTCGTGCCTGCGCGCTCTTCCCGGGGTCGCGTTCGGGGCTGCGCGGGCCGGGCCGGGCCACGCCGCTCAGTTCTCCGTGCGTCGCCTCCTCTGGTCGCAGCTTCGCTGCCGCTGCCGGGCGCTGCACCCACGTCTCGGCCGGGCCCCCGAGCGATGACTCACTCCCCCGTGTCCTGCTCTAGCGTGCGTCTCGGCTGGGCGCGGCTCCGTTCCACCGCCACCGCCGCCAGCCGCTGCCCACACACCGCCCCTCTCGGTCGGGCGTTCACGGGGCTCGCTCCACCACGCACTGCACGGGGCCATTCGGGCACCGCCGGGTCCCGCCGCGCCTCGCTCCGCCACCGACACTGCCGCTCGCGTGGCTCCGCCCGCGCGCGGGAACTGCCTCGCTGCTGCTCGCAGGGCGCTCGGTGCACGTGGCCTGGGCCGCACGGTCCCTGTGCCAGGCTTCCCTTTGCCAGGACACAGCTGACATTGCTCAACAGTCTCGGTAACTAAATAATATTCACGAAAATATTCTTCCATCGGCATATATTTTGACTCCAGTATTAACTGTGTCCAAACGGTTTTCCAAAAGCCCTTGGTAAGAATTAAATCCCAAGAAACATAGAAAAAGTTCTTAAACAACCATGCCAGGAAGTGTTTCAGTTCTTTTTGAGCTTGAATCAAGCTAAAATTTACAAATCGTTGTTCAAGAATCATTTTAAGTTTAAGATAAATGTCCATATGCGGCTCTGAGAGCCAAGAGTCTTCCCACGGTTCCTCCATAGTTTAGATACGGAATAGCAAAGCAAAACCAAGAAGAGGAATCCAAAGTTTCCAGGGTTTACTCACACAAATCAGTCGCTTAGGGATCGGGGATCGTTCTGCTCTCAAATCTCCACCATTTGTTGCAGTGGGGATACTGCAACACGCATATATCAAACCAGGAGTCCCGTGGAAAGGAAATATATATGGACAGACAGATTCTTGCTAGCTGTTTCAGAGAGATGTTTATTTCTCCAGCCGCATGGCCGGAGCTCTGCTGAGGAACTGTTCCAGTCACGGGACCAAGGGTCCTTCTGCCCGCGCAGGGAACACAAACCAACCAATGGGAACGAGGCTGAGCAGGGGCAGGGAAGCCCCGTGTCTGTGCCCTCAGGGCCCCTCTCCCAGGGCTACACGGCAGGGGAGGGACCCCAACACTTCTTCACTGCTTTCTCTTGTCTATTATGACAAGAAAGTAGCAGGAAATTGATGGACATATTTTCTCAGTTCTTTTGTTATCTGTTTTAAAGCACTAATTTTTACATAATAACTTTATGAAATACATATTTTTGAAGTAAGTACCATTCATATGCAGAAAGTAGGATGACTTGAAATATTAGATACACTCAAAGCAGAAACACGCTGCCTTTAAATCAGTAGTGAAACTGTTTCCCCTAATTAGGGAAAGGTCTGTGCAGAATAAAAATAATAATGGTAGTGTAAAAATTCAGATTTATATTATGTGCTGTGTGTGAAGAATGCAAAGTATTCTTGAAGCTCAGTAGCATTTAGCCAACCATCAAAACTCTGTTGACACAGGAAACTAAGAATAGGGGCACTGACAATTTAAATGACCTACCCAAGGCCACACAACAATTCAATTCCAGTAACAAAAATAAGATTCCATAATTTTAGTTTCCTTCGTACCTAGCTATACCTCATTCCTGCCAAGCATCTGTCTTACAGACAAGTACCCTTGTTCTCAATTGTGAAGTGAAATGAAAGGAAATGAAGTCACCTTGTGTAATTTTATTAGATGACCTGTCTTAATGAAATATTGAATCCTCTAAAGATGGTGCATAGAATTTATCTTTCTGGTCCTAAATATGTTAATAATATTGTTTTACTCTTTCTCCTGCAGAAATTTTGAAAACAACAGAAATGTGGCAGTGTCACCAGACGTGCATGCTTACAGGACCATCTTTTGCAGCTGGGGAGATTTAAGACTAAAAGAGAGCAGATGTGACAGCTAAGGACTGACTGCATTAGCAGCTTAAATACAAAGAAAATGGCATATCAGACAGAAATGTGAAGGAAGTGAAATACCTTCTATCTAAATATACACATGCAGTCGCAGCTGTTTCCGAGGTAACACAATGTGCCTTTCTGAACAGTAATTCCCCAAAGCAGGTGTAACTTTCAAGGGATAAGTCAGTGCAAAAAGACATTCCGAGCTATAACATTTCTAACACCAGCAGTTAGTTATTTTAGGTGATTTTTTCTTGACACAGGTTTTTTTAATAATTACTAGGAAAAGTTTGCCAGGAAAATAAGTGCAGTCTTCTGTCAATCTCTATATATGCTTACTGTAGGGTGATCTGTGGTTTGTAAAACAAGAAAAAAATAAGTTGATAAGAAAACCAGGAGGAGCAAGAGGAAGTACGGGGTTAAAGTTTCACTGCCTGACAGAACAGCTGTCTATAAGTCTTCTGTGCATCTTTTACCTTTGCAAAACTGGGTACTAGCCAGAAGTGTACAATCCAACATAGGCAGGGAATCCAATCTTTTACTGCCTGAAGCCTCTGTAATTTCTTGTAGCTTTTCAGTTTGCATGTAAAATGCTACTATTCTGATCATACCCCCACTTCTTTGCACACAAGATAGTGATTACCTAAGGCAGTGTGGAATCAGACCAAGAAATACAGGGAAGAGGACTCTTTCCTTATGATCGATATTTAAGTACGAAAATACAGAATAAGAAGTAACACATGAGTTTTCATGAGTATTCACCTTTTTTTTTTTTCCACAGTGTTTGCAATAGCATTAAACATTTTTTAATTATGAATTCAGACAGGTGTTAAAATATTCAAACTTTATAAAATTTTCCAATGGATTACCAATGCATTCAAATGCATTTAAAATTACATTTTTGTGGCATACCTGTATAAAACTCTACTTACTCATGTCTGCAGAAGTCCTATTTAAAACCTATGCAAATATTTAGAAAATGAAACTCCTTCTGTATTACTTTTGGGTGCTGTAATGTACTTTTTTCAGAGTGCTAGGGGACTAAAATACCTAACAATGCATGGAATGACTATAAAACATCTACCTGTTAGTCTTTTATAGTCTTTGAGTACATCTTGGTGCACCTTAATCAGTTTGTCACGTACTCAAAGGGAGGTTTACAGTGAAGGACTACAGATTTTCAATTGCAACAGGATTTGTGTGCTTGTTATTGCATATGGTCCCACAAAATCTTTTACAAGATGCGATCATTCATACTTATATTTTTTATTCACAGATTGAAAGTAGAGATCTACAGCTAAGAAAGATGTGACTGGCTGCTTTTCAGCACTATAATGGAGAGTAATCATCCATCATTTATGTTCTCCTTCCCCCTCACACAGCCTTACTCATATGTGGTAATAACTGCAGTTTGGATGAAACTGCAGCAAATATAAAATATCCAGGTTCTGCTGTAATTTTGAGAAATGACAACATATTTATGTGAATAATTTCTAATACTGCATCAGCATTTTAGGTAAGAGGATGATGTCATTCAAGGAAACCTTGAAAATCTGTGGAGATATGTTAGGACATACATAATATAAAGTTAATAGACACAAAATGTTAAGAATGGCTATAATTCAGACTAAAGGCCCCATAATCAAAAGTGAAAAATTAGTTTAGAGGAAACATAGCAAGTAGAGGCTGTGCTGCAATGCCCTCAAAAAAACTTTCCTAGGCTTGAGATGGGGATTGTATTTCCAGGACACAAGGAAGATGGTATGTCCTAGTCTGTACTACCCAGATGAAAGCTGAGAAGGCAAAGCGCTTTCACATCTCTAGGCATATATGTTCTTCCTGCCTTTTATCCCACTCAAGGATATTTATTATTATCTATTATTTATTTGTTTTTCTCAAAAAAATCTGCCCATTGCTGTATAAACATACTTCACTTCAGAGACTTCATATTCTTTGGTAATGATAAGTTTACTAGTCAGAGAACCAAGGACCATTATGAGTTCATGAAAATTCCTCAGCTGTCACATCTGACCAGGCAGTAAAACTTACTGATTGGCACAGTTTGCTTACAAACCATGCAAGAAACAGGTTATTGCATTTTGAGAGATGACTTTCATCTATTAGTTGACATGATTAGTTGAGGGGAAATTGATTCTGTAACTTTCACTTCTATGGAACTGCAGTAAAATCATTAATATTGGTGTGAATGGATAATTAACAGTATTTTTCTGCTATAGAAGTAATGGAAGAAAAAGCAGAAAACTAAGCCTATGAGAATAGCATGTCCTGATAGCATGTAGATGAACAGCTGACCATCAACACCCACTCACATTTATGCATTGATTTTCAAAACATCTGATTCAATAGACAAATAACTGAATAAATTCTGAAGGACTGTAGAGGTTGAATAAGATGGAGAGATTAATCTCTGAAGAGTCCAACAGACACATGAAAAACGGGCAAGCTAGTCACCCACCTAAGAAAAACTGAGGAGGTAATGAGGTGTTCTTTGGAACCTGTATCATCCTGGGCCCATTATTGTACAAGATTGTTGCTCATTGCACACTGAAGAGGATGCTAAACCACAAAAATCTTGATGTCTGTGAGTATGTGAGCATGGGTGTTAATGTGAGTTAATGTGGTTGGGGTTTTTCGTTTATTTATTTTCATTTTGTTGCATTTTTAATAAAATAATCTTTTTCTCCTACAGGGCCTGCACTAAGTTTTGCTACAATTTTTCTACTAAGTTATGACATTACTTCCTACCTTCTCTATTTTTATTTTGTTTCTATTTTCTATTTTATCACATATTCTCCTTCTGTGTGAGCTGAAAACAAAACAAGAAAAACTAAACAACCCCCCGCCAAGAAACCCAAATAGCTAATCAGGATGTGGTCCTTAAAATTTGTTTCACAGACAGTACTTTACAGCCATAGAGGTTTAGAAGAAATATTGCCAAAAGCTGAAGTACAGCCAGACTATGAACAAATTTCAAAAATATCTCCTTTAACAGAAATTAAATAAATGCCTTCTGTCAAGACAGTACAATTTGGCCTGGCTTTTTGTACTTCATAGACCTTGAACTCTTGAAAATCCTGCGGAATTCAGTAAAGTTTCAGTGGTTAGTTTGACATGGTTTTTACATGATTTCTCTATCAATGTAGTTTGCAAAAAATTAAAACTGTATCAAAGGCACAGATTCAAGATGTAATATTTACTTCTTGGTTGTAAAACCAGAAAAGGATGAGGAATGAAATACATCTACAATAGCTTTTACAGTATGAAATGCAGCTGTCCTCTGCGTTGCCAGCCAGCTGGGAAGGCCAGTGCAAAGGGGCAACAAAGGACACTCTTCCAATCAGCTTTTGGGGACATCTTGTTTCCAAAGGAAGATGCATAGATAATGTAAATTCTAATATTAAGAATAATCATATCAGGTCATGGAGGATGCACTCCAAAAAAGGGCTGTCTGACTCTCTTATGCTGGAAGGAGTAGACAAAAGACAACAGATCCATTTTAGTTCTGGGAATACAAAGTGAGAGGAAGTAAAAAGAAACACCTCAATTAAATGCCTTTTTTCTTAAAAAAGCCAAACAACAACTGCAATTTCTACCAAGTCAGGTAGTTCAAGCTCTCCAAGCTATAAATGAAGTCTGTATGTGAAAGTCTCACATTTAATTAGCAGGTGACAATTCAGAATGCTAGCCAACAGGTGCCTGTGTGTCTGGATAATTTCAAAGTAATTAGAGCCTCCTGAATATTAGATCAGTTTAGCTGTCTATCGTTGCATAGTTAGCATTCTTCCATACTTCCCATTAGCTTAAACACTGCCAGTATTTGATTACTCAATAAAAAAGAGGGAAGGAGAAAAGGAGAGAGACAAAAGTAGGAAGAAAGCATGAAATGCTTAAGAGATAATTCCATTTTTTTATTGTAACAACTAGGAAATTTACAAGAGGAGAGGGTGCAGAGGGGGTCAAGTGCTGTTGTTTTCAGTTTCATCTTTTGCTTATACATGCCACTGATTCGGTTCTGAATGATGTCTGTGGCTTGATCCAAAGGCACAGAAGCAGTCATACTGCTTCTTGGAACATGTCATTGACAACCAGATGTAAGGACCAGGCACAGATTTAAGACTGATATGCTGAAGCTGTTTTATTCCAGGTAGAATAAAAAAGCAGATGAAAACCAGAGACAACCTGCAAGTCTGAAATTTAGCTTTGTAGCCAAAGAAACAACTGCAGCACTATTCCCCAGCTGTGCTTATTACTACGGCACAACAGTGATAATTACCAAATTTCTATATTTATAGAAAACTGAAGCCTCATAAAGACCCAGCTGCACCTTTATCTAAGTAAAAAATGTAACCATTTTCTTTAAATATGGACATTTGGTGGAAGCATATTTTAATTGTTAAAATGTAGGATTAAGGTATAGGATTTTTAAATATTTATTTATAATTTAAAAAATTCTGCCTTTCAGGAAAATCAATCTGACTCATTCCCATTTTCAGGGAACACATCACTGATCATTTAGTGATTTTTGACCATGAGGGCTACAGAGGGATTTTTTTTTATCAGTATGTCTTGACAGGAAACAAGCAGATTATCAAAGTTTTCGATCATAATGGCTAATGTGCATAATAAATGACTATAGAGGCTATAATGCTGGAAACACTGGCACCAAGAAGTCTGTCAGTGGTGTGGAGCTGCACAGGTAGAATAAAACAGAGACATCGATTCAGATGAGATAGGTGGAACATTTCAATTATTTATCTGCAAACAACCGCAGCAGCAGCAAACCCCTGACATAGCATAAGATGGTTAACTTTGAACTTGAAATAGATCTTATAGTCACTAAGGTACCTCAGAGGCAGAAGGAAAGTTGTCAGAAATTAATGGCTTGTGGATTTAAGAAAAGAGCAAGGTGTCAGCCTTTACACAGTCAAGGATAAGAAAGTACGTGGGACAAATCTAGCTGACAACTGCAGGGAGTTTTGCAAATGCTTGCAAGTGGCATCTTAAGAAATATTCATCTGAAAAATAACTATACTTATAAATGGATTATGGTATCTAAAATTCCACATGCCTTTTATTGTCAGTTCGGGCTGCTGGTCTTCTTCCATCTTGTCTAATAAGATTTACCTTAAAATGTTTGTCCTATTTTAACAACAGCAGCACCAGCCAAAGTGAAGAAAAAACAACCAACCCCATTTTTATGTCAGAGAAACCTCTTTCTTTTTATTAGTCCAAATGGTTCCAAAGGTTGTTTTTGTATAGTGCATGATGCGTGTGTGGCAGCAGTGGCTATATATAACACAAATACACAAAACTGGCAAGGTGGTTTTCAGTCTACTACTGATGAGCTGCCTCCTTTTATCCCTTTTCCCTCCTTGGAATAAACTGCTAAGCTTTCAAAAGCTATCTTGTCTCCATGTAGTCACTTGACTAAAATGGATTTTAAACTTTTCACCTGTTAAAGCTCTTCTTTTTTAAACAGCACTGAGGGAATCCAAAGCAATAAAAAACTAGCAGAAGTCACAATGTCATCCAGAGAGAGGGAAGGGAAGAACTCAGGAAACTAAATTGCTACTTAAAATGTCAGCAATTTAAATTAATTGAAAATAATTAAGGACCTCTCATCTTCTTGTTCCTGTTCAGTGTTTATTTAATTTTTATAACACTACTATAGCAAGTTCATACACAGGCTGAACACATGTTGAAAATGATCTGCAGTTTCATTTCTGATTATTTGGCAGGGGGGTGTCGGGGCTCTGTGGCAGCTTGGGGGTCATGAAACAGCAGAGCCTGGCAGCCAGGCCCATCCCACCACCCCCCAGCCAGGAGGACACTGGGGCATCTCCAGCCCCTGGCATCGGACACCTCCATCTTGGTGGAGCCCAAGGCAGGGCTGTGGGGACAGGTGCAGACAGAAAAGGACAGTGCTGCTTTTGGTCATCATCTCAGCCTTGGGATCCTCACATCCAAAAAAGGCCCATACAGAAAAGCAGAAGCTTTCTGAGAAGATGCATTTCACGAAGTTTTGATAGCAAACATATTTTTATCTTATTACAAGTACACAAGCAAAAAAACCCATAAAAGAAATCTATCCTCCTTGCTTTCAGAAACCACTGTTCAGTTCTCCTGTTTTCCAGCTAGGATTTTAGCAACTGAAAATGAAAATATTTATTCTGAAATTAAAATGTATGACGAGAACACAGCACATTCTAAACAAAAAACACTTAGTGGATGAAAGTGAGACAAGGCTGTAATGACAACTAATATTCTTATCTAGAAAAAATAATGTGTTTGTGAAAAGTAAACTTTTGAGCCCACTTCTTTGCATTGAATTCGGACTACGGCGAGGCTGGTAGTGACTGTCAACATTCATACACCTTCCCCTGGCTTCCTGTGTCCCTGGCTTTTCCTTCTGAGTGGTCCCTCATACAACTTCTGGGGGTTTCACCTGTGACAGTAAATGCGTGTAGGCCACTGGTATATCCCAGATGAGGCAAATGATCCAGGATAAAGACAATCCTTGGGAACTAACAAATATGGAAAGACCTACATGAAATTGCACCCTGAATTTAACTTTTGTTACTGTTAATTGTTTTTAGGGCTTTTGGACTAGATTTCTGTCAAGCAGAAAAAAATGTTAGGTATGGGAGAAGTAAGAAAGGTGTTTTGTTCTGCAGAAAAAAGAAGAGTGATTTCTACCTAAGAAACATTAACAACTGCTGTAGGGAGGGTGAGGGAAAATGCATGGAGCATGAAAAGAATGACCCTATTGAGCCTTTTATTTTTAATAATACTTTCAATAGTAATGATATATTTTTTTTTCCTTCTACAGATAATATTTTTCCCAGCTGCTAATGTTAAAGTTATGCCTGTGTTGAGATCAGAATATGGAGCATTCCTTAGCAATAGCTTATCCTCTATGTCTTGCTTTTGTTGAGATATTTGAGCAATGAATTTTCTCTAGTGGATATTTGCTACCTCATCAGGTCTTCCTCACTTTTAAAATGTAAACTACTTTCTGCTCTCCTTTGATTCCTTTAATTTATTTCTGAAATTTCCTTCTGAGTCAGAGCATTTCGTCCAATCAGCTGGTATGCTGCCGGGCTTTTATTTCTTTTGTATATTTTGTCAGGTACAGACACACTTAAAGTTGCCCTCGTCAGCATAACTCTCAGCATTACAAGCCCAAGCTGTACAGCACAAGACTTTTTATTTCACAGTACAGGCTGGAGCTAACCTAATCTCTTTTAAAGATGAATTACAGTATAGCAGACCGGTGAATATGGGCTAAGCACTCAACCTTCCTCAATTCACAAAAAATATGAATATATATAAGTACATAAGACTTGCCAAAAGATTGGTTTTTAGCTCAAGCTGTTTAAATTCATGTTTATAGGTTTGGAATTTCCCAGTCCCTCTGCTATGATTATTGACAGTTATTCAAAATTCAGGTGGACAAGATTATGAGCAACTTGATGTCAGTTTGAATTTAATCCTGCTTTCAGTAGAAGGCTTGGCTCAGTGAACTTCAGAGTTCTGTTTGAACCTAAAGTTATCTATGCTTCTATGAATTATAATGAACTTGATGAGGACAGGCCTCTGTTCAGTAGTCAATTTAATGTTTATTCTGAAAACCTCATGATCCTTGATAATTTTTAATTTATTTTTATCTCAAGTTTTGAATGGCTCAATGAAATTCTACTTGGTATTTAATCCAATACTTTGCTTTATTTTGCTGATAAAGTAACATGAGAATATAAAATCTGAACAATAATTAGTATATTTACCCCTTTTTTCTTCTTTTAATTGCCAATAATTGTATTACTTGTACATTTTGTCACATTTCTTCCTTTGCCCCTCATATTGCCATTGCCATTCTGTGAGCGGTCACCACCATTTCATCAGTTACTGGTGAGAAGAACAGCTGTCATTCACAAAATCCCTCATAAAGAAATATCCTTCTGTAAGCTAACTGACATCCCAAGAATTTTCTTAACAAACCGTTGATCTTTTTTGTGCTTTTCTCTTCACATCAGACATAGAAACTTCATACTTTTGAAGGTACTGTAACTAGGAAGAAAATGCAGCAGGTACGTCTTGCACCAAATTCCCTTTTTCATACCTTGATCTTTATTTTTCTGCAAGTTTTTCAACTCCTTTTTATCATTATCTTTGCCAAGCAATCAAATCTCTCTTGAACGCATAAGTCTTTAGAAGCTCTAGAGATACTTAAAGAACATTGATGACTTCTCTGGTGACCCACCTATAAATCACAGTTTAGTATTACTTTCTAAAATTTATTAAAATTGGAGAGTATAGAGCTGCAGATTTGGGTTAGGAGGAAATAAAGACATGAAGAGCTCATTAATTTATTTCCCCAAACAAGAATTTTAAGTAATCTAATTTTGTATGTTTTCATATCCTATCACACAAAGAAGGTAACTGCTGAATGTTTTGTTGCACTCCTAAAGATATGTAAGAAAAAAATACATTTCTTTTGTTAGAGATAAATATTGAAGAGGTTCTTACAGATGAGATAAGTAAGAAGAATTCCTTGTTGAATATAGAATTAGTAGAAACGCATTTAGTTTTCAGTAAGAGGTATGGGAAAAATGCTAATCTTCAGCAAATATGGAGATTAGTAAGTGTCTTTTACTTCCCAGTAAAATCTTTGGGATTCAAAGATTTTGCTAAGCAGAATACTTGTTTGGGAGAGTAAATAGAGGTAGGAGCCCAAGACTTCAAACCTTCCTTTTTTGTGCACTGCCTGAATCCCTTCATCAGTTTTGCAGATGTCCCTCCTTTTAAAAAGTAATAATCCTCCTACATGGTCACATGCAATAGCTGTGTTGGCAATGACACATTTTAGTTGCAAAAAAATAAGCAAATGTTTTAAAAAACTGAAGGCTGGCAGGAAAGTCTTGTTTGTTCTAGTTGCAAGCAATAAAAAATAATAATATGAGAAAGCTGAATGTAAGTGTTACAAGTCATTTTTTAAATAACTCAGTTCCCACTTGCAAAATGCAGCATGTACATGTGGGAACCAGAGAGTAACATCTCTTGGACTTTTTATCAGTGATAATCCCACCTTACTTGCAGTTACTTCTGACCTCCTGCTAGAAGCATTAGAAAATCACTCCTCATTTGATATGTCTACAAGGCATTAAATATATTTTTGTAAAATATAAGAGCTGATATTTGAATAGAGACATGTTTTAGTGAGGTTTTTCATATATTTATTATTTGTTATATTTTCTTGGACTTCTAATTTTACAAGACAGTTTCCTACCAAATGTGTGGAAGCTGTGAATGTTACTCTGTTTCTTAACAGCAGTTCTCATGCTCATAATCACTGAACCAAAATTGAAGGGTTTCTGCTTATCTTGAAGGGATAAGGCTCATATGATATACAATAGAAGGAACACCATACAAAGATTTAAATATTGATGTCCTGTAAAAGTGATGTGAGGTAGATGAGTGTTCTTATTAGATGGTATCAGCTCTTAATACAGTAATAAAATTTCCTGTGTTTGGGTGCTGTAGTAAATTCCAGCAATGGATATTTGTGTAAGTGACTGCTGACTGAAAACACCTACCATAGGTATTAACCGTGGTAGGTCTGGAGCAGAAAATTTTACAGATTTTCTATCAAATCTCGCCTAATTAACAATTTTTCAGAATTATTTTTAAAAACACTTTCAAGAGACATTTTGAATAGAGTGGGTAGTGGTTATAAGCCAAGATAAGTCCATATTTGTGATTGAATCCCTCCTCTAGTCAACCTTTGGACTCGTAACCTCTCCCTGTTTAGCATATTCCCCTCCAGTATCACTTACACAGATCTCTAGTCATAAATTTTAAACTCTTCATTGTTCCTAGAAGGATAAAAAAACTCTTAAAATCCATTCATTGTTAAATATAGAATTGATTTTATACATTTTAAACTAATCCATACATACACTAATACAAAGCAGACAGCTTCTCATCTCCAGGTGCACTATGGGATCTACTATTAAAAAAGGAATCACAGATGAGAGGAGACCTCAGGAAACAGACACTTTGATCACTCCTATTTCCAAATGCATCTCATAGTAATTTTTCTTTCAATCACCCCACACAGCTGCAGCAGAGACTTTCTTCCTCATTCATATTGAGTAAGAAATTTTATACATGTCAAAACTGAGATTCTTTAAAAATTTTGTTTCAAAAATAAAAGTGTTTCAAAATGAAGAAAAGGGAAAATGGAATATACACACATGCACACAAACACACACAAAAAACCCCAAAACCACCAATAAAATAAAGCAAAGTGGAAAAAGCAAACAAACAACAAAAAACCCTATTAAAAATCCTGGCAAATAAGGAAAGAATAATGATAATAATAATAATAATAATGTTGTCTGGACACAGAATCATGGAATATTCTGAGTTGGAAGGGACCCACAAGGGTCATTGAGTCCAGCTCTTAAGTGAGTGGCCCAGACAAGGATTGAAACAACAACTTTGGCGTTATTAGCACCGTACTCCAAGGGGAATTAAAAATTATGGTATAATCATTACAAGTTTTCCCCAAAGACCACAGATAAAAAGGTGTCAGAATCAGTGACCCAAATATAAAATTAATGAATACAAAACATTCTTTGAAGAACACGATAACAAAACACGATGATGGGGTATTTTTTCAAGCCTGTGATTAAAAAGTGAAAATAAGCTGCTTCTGTGACTTGTAGCTATGTATATGTGCCTACAGTTTGAAAGAATAGAAGCAACTCTCCTGTAGTGGGTACAATTTTGAAGGCTAAAGGTTAGTATCAGGTAAGGTATTTCTTACTAGTCTGTCATCAGTCAGTTCTTCTTGCCTTTCCCATCAAGAGAAGTATCATCCCAAAAGCTCCTGAAATCACAGACTCAACAAAGTTGCCAGTAGAAATCAGAGGACTATAAAACAGCTATTTGGAAGCAGAGGAAAGTTTAGGTGTTTGTTTGTTCAGAAAACTTCAGGCAGTGAAGACTCTTCATTTTTTCTGCCAATTGTTGAAATATCCTTTATAATTTCATTTATAAAATTATTTAACTTAAAAAGTTTCATAAAAATCCATACAGTTTTGCTTTAAAAGCTTAACCAAGTTGGATTCATCCAGTAAGAGAGAAGTGCAGCAATAGGGAAGTGATTATTCCACTCTGCTCTGTACTAGTGCAGACCTGCCTTGAATATTGTGTGCAGTTTTTAGTCCTGCAATGTAAGAAAGACATTAAACTATTAGAGAGAGTCCAAAGGAGGGCCACGAGGATGGTGAAGGGCCTTGAGGGGAAGCTGTATGAAGAGCAGTTGAGGTCACTTGGTCTGTTCAGCCTGAAGAAGTGGAGACTGAGAGGAGACCTCATTGCAGTTACAACTTCCTGTGAGGGGAAGAGGAGGGGTAGGCACTGATCTCTTCTCTGTGGTGACCAGTGACAGGACCTGAGGGAATGGCCTGAAGTTGTGTCAGGGGAGGTTAAGGTTGGATATTAAGTAAAAGTTTTTCACCCAGAGTGTTGTTGAGCCCTGAAAAAACCTCGCCAGGGAAGTGGTCAAAGCACCAAGCCTGACAGAGTTCAAGGAGTGTTCTCAATGATATGGTGCTACTCTTGGAGATGGTGCTGTGAAGGGCCAGGAGTTAGACTGGATGATCCTTGTGGGTCCCTTCTAGCTCAGCATATTCCATGATTCTGTGATTCTGTAGTCCCAGGTCCTGCATCACAGCATGAGATTAGTGCCCATCCTCAAGGCTTCAAGTGACATTAGATTGTGTGATCTCTTCCTCCATTAGGATTAGATATATTTTGTGCATGATGAGCTCTAAGAATGATCCTCCTTAGCACCTCTTCAGAGAAGACACACAGACCTTTATATTATCTCTAAAGTTACATTTGTTCTGTATCTGAGTGATTTTTGATTTTTTTAGGATATTGAGTGCAATCTATTTTTGCAACCTCCTCCTCCTTCCCCTTTCTCTGGTAATACCTTCTAAAGCTGCTATATCCCTTCATATTTAGCCCACAGTGATTTTAACTCCTCTGCCATGTTCCAGTTAAGCATGTTCACTTAAATGGAACAGTCACCTGTCCTTATCACTGAGAGGCACCCTGTGTAAAAGATCTTAAAGTCCAAAGAGCAGCATATCAAAAAGGTTAATGGCAAATGAAATAGTGCATTTCAGTGTTACTTAGGAACTTCATTAAAATTTAGTACCTATTATTGGTCTTTTTAAGATCCCAGCTCCCATTGAATGATCTGATTTTGCCCTTGTAATTTCATTAATAATTCAAAAACTTTTGTTTCAAACACCTCATGTCAGCATCTCTGTCAGTGTCATGCTAATAGTTTGAACTTCACTTGAATGTAAAAGGAAGGATATCAGCACAGACAGAGACACTGAAGCCTGAATTCCAGGCTTGCAGTAGCAATCAATCAAAAGAAATGTATTTTACACTGAGGGATAGCACCAGAATAGAGATTTTTTAAAAATTAATAATTTATTGTGTGATAAATAGAATCATATGTTTTTACTGCAGGGAATGCTCATAGAAAGTTAAGCTATAAAATGTGAGCTACAGATTTTATCATAGAGACATCTCATAGTGGCGCATTGCCTCCTAGTTAGGAGAGGAGGAAAGACACAGAGAAGGAGAGAAGAAGAGAGAGAAAAAGAGATTGTGTCTGAATCTTCAGGTTCTGACTTTTGTTTTAGT
Source organism: Corvus hawaiiensis (assembly GCF_020740725.1). Lineage (NCBI taxonomy): Eukaryota > Metazoa > Chordata > Aves > Passeriformes > Corvidae > Corvus > Corvus hawaiiensis. The sequence goes on along the minus strand of NC_063242.1, from coordinate 11,478,397 downwards.
TAAGCTCATTAGAAAAATAATTTCATAGGAAAGAATAATATAACTTTAAAATAAGTTCCTATGTATTTCTTTACATTTATAAAATGCCTTTATACATTATATCTCTGCAGAAATGCAATCCATGTCTCTCATATTCTCTCTGTGAAAAATATTTTTAAAAGCATAAATACAAATATTTTTAATTAAGAGAAAAATTGGTTGCCGTAGAATCAGCAGTCTACAGCAGCCTTTTCTCTCCCTTTATGCACTCATAATGGAAACTGTTTTATATTTAAGCAATACCTAAAATGTTCTTATGTAGGCATAAGACACATGTTCTACGATAATAAGAAGATTAGTTACATTTGCTACTGTAAGTGGCTCTTATTCAATGAACATGGATCTTGCCCATTGGAGGCTGATTTGTGTTGGTTTTCAAAAATATCATTTTAAGAGTTATTGTTGCCCTGCTTTGTCAAGTACAAGAAAAAGTATTTGTCCACATATATTTGCTTTTGCTGTTTACAGAATATGAAAAACTAATAGCGCAGTTCTTGAAATATTGTCTAAGCTGTCTACAGAATACAGGCCAGACACACTGTGTCTCCCAACACATCAATGAGGAAAAAAAAAAAAAGAAAGTAGTCAAGAACCCCAAAGATTAATCTATATAAAGAATTTTATGCCAACATTTTTAAAAATTACACTTTTTTTTTAGACATCAGTTTCCAATGTCCTTTTCAGAAGTAGTCTTGAGACTGACTCTCAGAAAATAGGCATTTTTCTACTGAGATTTTGGAATATTGTATGTAAAGGCACTCAGATTGGTGATTTTGTAGTTCTCACTCCAGTTTCTTAATGTTCTGGCCTGATCAATTCCCAAAACTCTAATTACTTCCTAAATATTTTTGAAAAATATTTTATTTTTCTTCTTTCTTTGATAGTTTCGCTTTTCCTCCAGGACAAAACTCCTAAAAAAATCTTGTTACTCAGAATGCTTTCAAGAGTGAAGAGGAAAGCAGGAGAAGCATTTAATGCTTCCATGAGTATGCGGAATACTTTTGGTGGAGAGAAGCTGCCTATCTTTTCTCAAACCTCTTTTTACTTCTTCTTACAGTTGGAGCCAGGCTACACACTAGTTATGATCTTTCAAGTATCCATTTCATCAGCTTAAAGGAAAATAAAAATATCTACACTGAATTCAGTTTCAGAAAAAGATCAGCTGTCACTCAGATGGTTACGGAACTAAGACTTGCAAAGACTTGCACTTTTTGTTCTTTTTTCCCTCTTTCTTGTACAGCAAGGAGAGATGGGATAAAGTCATCAGGTTTTTCTGAAGAGGGAATTTTTGGAGTTCTGCCTCAGGGACTAGGAAATCAGAGTGCTATCACATAAACCTTCAGAAATAAGAAAGAAGATCAAGCAGGCATCCATCCAGAAATGATGTAAAGAGGACAGTGGGGTTTTTTTACCCAGAAATTTCATAGGGATCTTGTCACAAGAACAATCCAAATCTTGGATGGAGTCTGCCATGAGCAGAATGAGCAAACCATCTTCTTTCAAGGATTCTTCATCTAATCTTGAAAATTTGATTTTAAAAAAAGTAAAAATTGCTCTATATTTAAAGAGAGGAACAAGACACATTTTTTGATGGAAACCATATTATGGGGAAATTAGCTGCTAGCATTTAGAAGACAGTTTATGAGGTGATTGATTGGAAATTTTTTACTGAAATGTTTCTGACAGTAAATGAATTGTCAAAACTGAAATAATTTCCAGAAAGATATTGCCTTGATTAAAAACTCTGTGAAAAAATTGACAGAATGTTTAAAAGTGTCAAAGCATTCTTTTATACCCTTTAAGAAGACATTTACATTTTAATTTGTATAAGACAGACCATTTCCCTTTAAAGTGGGTTTCAGATTCTTTCTGTTTGCTAGGTTTAAAAGTATTTTCAGTGCTGGTATTCTGGTGCCTCTGATAATTCATATTCCTTTTGATTTTCTGTATTAGATATTAAGGAAATAGTTAATATTTACATTGGGAAGAAACTGTCATGAATATTTTAGTGTATTTGTATTATTTTATGCTATAATATCAAGAAAATATTTTAAATTATACTTGCCAGAAAAAAGGTTAAATGGTGGTTCTTTAGAAGAAATGACTGTTCCATCTAAATATCACAATTTGTATGGGTTTGGAAAATCAGTATTATGAATTGATAAGTTTTTCAGAGAATCATACATTGCAAAGGTAGTTTATGTTTTTAAATGTTTACCAGTGAGCTGTCTAGCCTATGGCCAGACAAAAACAATTTTTACTTCAGCCTTGTCTTTGTTGTAATTTGATACTGATTTCTTTCCCAGAAAACTTAAAAATAGTCCAACTCAGTGCCTCAAAAAAAAAAGTGTTCAGCATTCAAATGGAGAGTGTTTAATATTGATAGGAAAGCACGCTTCAACAACAGAAGTAGTGATGATTTCAATAATCAAAACATTTACCAAACATTACTCTAAAACATTAATGTTTGAGGTCAATAATTTCTTTTAGTTTATTTGTTTTTCTTTTTAGTTTTTCTCTATATTTATTTCTGAAGCTGCAGTGAAAAGATGTAATTTAAAGCAATAAACAAGAGCTGGACATAGAGATTTTTCATGTTAGACCTTTATTCTTCTGTTTTTTCTATAAATTGTCAAATTGGCAGAAAAATGAACCAATAAACACTATAAATAGTATAAGAAAGAGGGAAGAATAAACTTACAGTTATCACTAGCAGGCACTAGTCTCTTGAAAAAATAATGACAATTATTTTACTTCTCTGTTACTAATGCATTCCAAATGCTGGTAGTTGGAAAACATTCTATCTTATTTGCAGCTACATGATATAGCACCATTCTGCACCATTAGTTGTATAATTATGGTACAAACAAATATCATCACCATTTTTCAATTTTGTATCATATTTAATACAAAATATGTGCTTTTTACCCATAATATTAAATGCTGATATAATAATACTTTTTTGACAAAATACCAGATTTGTGTCCAATGTAAGTGAATGTTTTTTTCATTGTCTTCTAGAAAATTGAATTGGAAAATCTAAAGACTGATGAAATATTCTGTCATGTAAACTTTGGTTAGTTAAATTTTCTATATACTGCTTTCCCAAATCAGATAAAAATGTTCCTAATTTAGCTTTCAGGAATTTTTTTTATGAGTTTTTAAATTTGGTTTTATTGCTTTAAAAGTATGATTCTATTAGTATGGTCTGTTGGAATGTATCCAAAATCTTTAGAATTCTAAAGTATCTCATATTAAAAGATTTACTTTTTCAAGTAAAAAAGCCAAGATAAGCTAAAATGGAAATATTCTATGGCCTTTAAACTGTCATCATCATATAATATCTAGGAAAGTGACTACAAAAATCACAGATTTTTTTTATTGTTAGTTATGGTATTTTCTTCTCGTCCATCTAGATTAAAATAAAGGATAGGGATGGAGATGTGATCACTTTTTACAAGATTTCTTGTGGTATTACCCATACTATGTAAGTAATTTTAGGTAAGCTTAGGGGCCACAGCAAAAAATTTTCTCTTGTGATCTTTACTTGTGGAGAACATTAAATATTTATGTAAGGTTCCTATCTATCTGTTAAAGTAGCTCTCTACTCCTTTTTATTTAGCCATATCATAGAACTAAAGTAATGTGTTTCTGTATTTCCCCTTCTTCCCTGTTCTTTGTAGAGTGAAATTAAAACCTCATGCTTGATAAAAGGCAGGAAGCTGTTTTTATACCAGTTCTTTTATCTCAGCTTAAGTAGTACTTTTCAAAACTGTTTTCTCCTGCCTCTTTCCTGCAAGTTAAAAATACAACAGCACAAGTAGTTCAGAAAAATAAGATTCTATAGTGTATCTGGGGAAGCAGCTCTTAGCATGCTGTGTGCTGACTGACTTTTTGTCTTGAAATCTTATTGAATACATTCCTGAACCCTTTGTTTTCCGGGCAGTGCCATCTTTTGCAGAACACACCATCAGTATTCCTCATTAATACATCATTTGCATGACAGATTCAATGGCATGCTGAAGCAACTGCTCATCAGAGCAGCAGCACACTGATGATTTATCACTGTAGCATATCATCAGAATGAGGCACACTAATAATATTAGATTAAAAGAAAATCTACAGGGGTATTATGCAGGAGTGAATTCAATTCAGGCACCAGAGTGAAGGTATAACTTATAAATCTTCAGCCATTGTCACTGAGGTAACAGAATTTGCATTTTTGCAGAGTGTCATATTGTTGTCTTCTAGATGCCTTGTCCCCTCAGCATGAACCCTGAGGCTCTGTGGATAGGTGAGGTGTTTGCTCACCAGTACAACTCTCTGATCTGTCTTGGCATAAGACAATGGTTAAACTGTTCCCCAGAGTCCGATTTCTCTCCCTTGTCGGTTATGGCTAATAGAGGCATAAGAATATGTCCCATAATGTACTGGTAATGTTCTTCTGAGACATTCTGTTAGAGAGTATGTCCTGAAATATGATGCAGTCAAAGAGAACTGTTGCATTTATTACCATTAGTTACAAGGTCAAAGTCAATGGCACACAAGGCATGAAATGAAGATTAGATACGCAGAGAATACTTTGCTTAGGGATTGTCTACTAAATATGCTCTTGCTGTTGGAAAGCTTTGCTACAGAGGAGTATCAAATAAGCTGAAAAAAGTCTGCAAGCATATCTTTTAAGGAAATTCACAAGACATGAAGTGATAAATACTCCTCATTTGGTCTCAATCTTAGGAACTTGGGAACTCTGCTCCTTTTCTACAGAAGACATTGAGGTACTCAGAATTCTCTGGGTATATCCTTAATCTTATTGAAGTCTCATTTTTTCATTGCATGATCACATTAGTACGTTATCTTTGACTAATATGACACAATTCCACTCTGTGCATGGAGTTGGATGTTTCCAACTAACCAGCTGATTCATGTTAATTGGAAGCATTGTAAAATTAATCGTACTAAAGATCTGCTTATTAATTTAAGTATCTATTTAGTGTTATCTGTGAGCAGATGAAGATAACTATAACTAAAGATGTTAACAAATTAATCACAAGATTAATATAAATTTATAATCAACACAAACAAACCTATACACTTAGGCGCATAGGGACACATGATTCATATAATATCTAAGTCAAAAGTATTTAGTACTCAAGAATGAAATTGTATCTCATTAGTTAACTGACTCAGAGAACAATACTTTCTGCATGACTTATGCAGGCCATTTAGGAACAAGTATGAAGCCTATATATCTTCAAAGTAGTGTGCAAACCTTGGCAAACTAATCCATTTATGCTAATCCATTTACTTAAAGCACTTGAATCTAAATGACCTTTATGAATCAGGCAGAACCTTTTTATGTTTTCACAGATTGCTTTCTACAGAGCTTTGCTCTGTGGGTCATCTTCCTTTTTTTTTTAACCCACTGAACAAGACAAAACTGTCTGGAACTACCTGCATGTTAACCACAGTGCTAGCTTTGAAACTTAAGACTGAAAAAGAGAAACCACACAGTTCCACCTGCTCTCCTGATTTGGATTTTTCTGTGTACCACCACCCTTCCTTTTAATGATAAGAAATCCTGATAATTTTACCCTGAAGAAAGGACACAGTCAGCAATAGAGGAGGTATGAAGTCTTTCTTCTCAAAGGGTACCTACATCACTACATCTGTAGATGTGCAACAGAATTTGTTGGGTTTGGACTGGGGTTTTTTGTGGATAGCCATTGTCTTCTTGCTGCTACAGGTTTTTACTGAACAATTTCAATTAGTATTTCATTCAAAAACCAAGACCTTTTATAATCTCTAGCTCCACAGATCTAATCTTTACAAAGACTCTAGTATCATGTATCCTTTTGTTTAGCATCCAGTTTATTCTTCCCTTCGCTCCCACAGTTAGGAAATATTTGACCTAATTGTCACTTTTCTTATTCTTGAAAAGAAAAATAATGTGTCAAAAAACCTGACCTTGTCATGTTATTACTATTTCAACATATAATTTCACTGACACATTTGATACATAACAAAATATTTAAGATACTTCACACTGATAATATATAGGAATTTAAACTAGTGGCTATTTTTTTTTTTTTTTAAATTCAGTATTACTTTTAAATGTTTACATTAATTTACTTTGGTTCTATGTTAGGATTGTTAAAGGGTTTTAATCATCTGACTTGTATATACTATCTTATATTGGGGCAATCCTGCTGAAGAAAATAATTATTTGAAAGAACTGAAATTATCTAATGAAATCCCAGGTAAAACAATGCATATTTTCTAGTCCCATCTTTTCTAGCTATTCAACAGCAGGATTCCTAGACCAGTTTCCGAGGTTATCAGTAGAAGTGATTTTTCTCAGATTCAGATAATTCTGAATTGTTTAAGTCTTGGCATATACTGAGACGTTGTATTTTTGTCTTTTTCTGCTATGTCCAACATATTTTGAGATGTCCCAGGGGTTCTGTTATAAGTCTTCCATTCTTTGTTGGCTGTCTGCTGCCTTTAGTTGATCCGGTTTGACTGAGTGGTCCAGGCTTTCATTGCTATTCAGGAAAAAAAGCCGATTTTTTTGGCTTTTAAAATATGTAATAAAATCATTATTTTCCTACTGTCTTTTCTATGTCCAGTTGTGCTGGCTGGATTATCTAAATTAAAAATGACACTGAAAGAAATAAAATTATTCCACTGGTGTTGGCACTTATATCAAAGAGTTTTTAATTAGTGTTAAATTAATTGTACCCAGGATTAGGAACTTTCTGAAGACAAGAAAAAAACCCAAGGTACCCTAATATTTATATGATAATGAACAGTAATATGTAAAAAAAATTAGCACTGATTGCTGTATTTGCTTAGTTTCCTCCCTGTATCTGCCATGACTTAGATTTGAACAACTTACTAACATTTCATAGAATCATAGAATCGTTTGGATTGAAAGAAACCTTAAAATTCATTGAGTTCCAACCCTCCTGCCATGGGCAGGGACCTCTTCTACTAGACCATTTTGCTCAAAGCTCCATGCAGCCTGACCTTGAATGCTTCCAATCAGGGACTATCCACAATTTCTCTGGGTGACTTGTTTCAGTGTCTCAAAAACCTTACTGTAAAAATTTCTTCCTTATGTCCAATCTAAATTTACCCTCTTTTAGTTTAAAACTATTGCCACTTGCTCTGTCACTACAGGCCCTGTTAAAAAGGCTTTCTTCCTCTTCCTTATAATCTCCCTTCATATATTGAAAGGAAGGTCTCTTCGGAGCCTTCTCTTCTCTAGATGGCACAATTCTTGACCTGTCTTCATAGGAGAAGTGCTCCAGCCCTCTGATCATCTTCATGGCTATACATTTAGCCATGAAAGTAGTTCTATATTTATGTTTTCATCTGTCTAAAGCAAACACGTGATTTTGCTAGACCCGGAACATCCTTAATTACAAATTTCTCATTGGTCTTCTAAGGACAAATTATTTTCTATATACCTAAACACTAACATTGAGATGGGTCAGCACATTTTCTAGCTTTTTCAGCTCACTCTATTGTTATCCATACAGGTTCAGCATCAATTTAAAATATTTCTTGCCCCACCAGACCTTGTTTGCCCTTGAATTCTCTTTGCTTAACAAGCTGTTCTTTCTTCATATTCTGGTTGAGTTCTAAGTGCTCAAGATGCCAGTCTGCTGATTGTGCCAAAATTGAAGCTGAATCAGCCAGTGAAATTGCTTTGACATCTACAATGCTGGAAACACTACACTTTTCAAAGCCAAACTGAAGGCATTTCAAGATTATTTTTAGTTCCATGAATTTCAATTATTAAAAGAATTAGATGTACATAATGTTTCATTTGGGACTGTTATCTGAAGATCTCTCTCCAGTTTCAGGCTCCCCACCAGGAGAAAGAGTGAAATGAGCCCAGTGGAGGGCCACAAAGCTGGTCAGAGAGCTGAAGCATGTGGCATATAAGGAAATACTGAGACAAGTACCTGTTTAGCCAGGAGAACATATAACTTTGGGAGATGTTATTATGGACAACAACTACTTCAAGCCATGGGCACAGAAGAGTCAGAGCAGACTCTTCTCAAAGTGCAAAGTGAGAGGAAAAAGGGCCATGGACAGAAACCGACACATTTGAAATTATATAAGGAAGTATTTATTTATTTATTTGCTATTTCATTTTACCTTTAGGGTAGTAAAACATTGAAACAGGGATCTATGCAGTTTTTTTGTCTCCAGCCTTGGGGATGTTCAGAGCTTAGCTGGACAGAAGTCTGAGAAACTTGGTTTGATTATACTTGCTTTAAGCAAAGAATCACTTTGATGAGGATGACTTCTGGAAGCCCCTTTTGACCTGAATTGTTCTATGATTCTACTACACACATTTTGCACTCTCAAACACCTAAGATTTTTAATTATTGTATTATTTATTACTATGTTCTGTACTGTAGTGGGGATTGTTTATTTGTGCTCCCTGTTTGAATCAGCTAGTTGCACACAACAGTATGAGATCAGAAGATTCTTTTCATTTGGCTTTGTGTGTGTGTAACATCCAGGGAGTAAGTAAAACAACACAAACTACTTGAATTAATTGTACAGAAAGAGAAAATAAATGACACTTACAGCTTGAAGAGAGCAACTTTGTATAACTTCCTGGGTAACAAAGATTATAAAAAACTGTGAAAGCAATGTCACCTCACCCCAATCTCTGCTTCTGGAAGAATATCTGAATTCAAAGCTGTAACTTGGGCAACTCAAATCTTCAGCTTTGGGCTGAAGTTGTCTAACAAGAGCTGCTGAAACTGGTATGACTGAGGTCACATAGGTTCCAGCTGTATGCCAAACCCAAGCTCCTTTTCAGTGTTGCAGAATAGAAGGACATGTTGTTAATTTCCTAACTATTTCTCAAACTCCCTTCTCTTAAGGTACTATTGCTTTTGGTAGAGGGAAGACTTAATTATGCAGTTCATACAAAGTGGGAAGGTTCACCACAGTGAGTTTACAGAGAATTAGAATTTTCCTGTTTGCTTTTGGTTCATCATTGTATTTTATCTTGTGGCATTTGTGTTGCCCTACAGCAAATTATTGAGAAGTTAAAATAAAATACTAACTTACTGTTTCAGTAGCATTTTATATTTGCTTTATATTGATAATAACTTTCTATTGATAATATTATTAGACAGTGAAGGACAGGATAGGAAAAGTATTTTGGTTTGGGGTTTTTTTATTAGTTATTATTAATAAAGTCAACATTTGCAAATATATGCCAGACCATCATAATTATGGTAATTGATTCCTAGACTGAATAAAAGGCATAAAATTTAGTAGCTGACATTGGTCACTTTTCTAGTGACCAAATTATTTTATTTTTAATGCAATAAGCATGAAAAGTACCAGTCTTTTAGCCCTGCAGCAGACTGTCTTCATGTCCTTCAATAAAATGCATACTGTTTTTAATATCTACTTGTTATGTTTGCTGTTTACAATACATCCTGCTCAGAGATATGGCAAAATTATGACAACTGCTATATCTTACATGCTGATTTTATACTTAGGAATGCCATAAAAAGAAACACACTATCTTCCAGTTTTCATTTTTTGCTTTTAATTCCAACATTTGGAAAATTATGTTCTTAATCGGGTTCAGTCCTAAGTGTTTTCCAGGGATTTTATCCAGATATATTTAAAAGCATGACAAACTGTATCTCCAAGTAACATTTGTTGCCAAAAATTGAATTCTGAAATATAATTATCTATTATATTTCAGTGCACAGTATGGCACTGTGCTATGCAGACAGAAATATAGAAGATAAGAGAACATAAAGAAGGAATGTCTCCTTTAATGGGATTACGAAATCAAACCAGAATGTTATGTAGATTTAGTGGTTGCTACAAGGCTTTCCTAAAGTGGGATGTTGAAGAAAATCAGTAATTTCATATTGTGAGTTACTTTATTATGTAGGGGGAGAATGTGAAATTTTTAAAACCTGTGTACAATCAAGGTAGACTAAGTTAAAATAAATATTTTGAAATCAAAATAATATCTCAGTTTTGTTTGTGGCACTGAACTTCAAGTCTGTTATTCTGCTATGAACCTTTCATTTCTATGTTTTGCCTACCCAGCTTGATTTGGAAACAGTAAGGATTTTTTCTGGATGGAATGAATAATTTGGAAATGTTCTCCTCCAACTATATTTATTACTTCTTAAAATTGCTGAAATTGATTTAGGTAACAACTCCAAGTACATGGAGAAAGTGGCTTTAACGTATTCCTGAAAATTTTTTTTATTTTATATAACAAGAAACATGTTTTTTTCTGTGGGTTCTGTCTCCCATGTTAATGTGTTTGAGACTTCAACAAGGTGTAAAAATGATTTGTGGCTTTTGATGTTAGAGAGATATTCTTTATTATAGATAAATGTAAATTAATGTCTCCTATCAGGTGTTTATTGTTATGTTTGGCCATGGAGACCCCATCAGTTCTGGTCATATGTTTCATGGCAAAATATGCTGCTGACCAAAATAACCTAAAAATGTGTCTATTTTTTAATGAAAGAAAGTATAGGGAGAATTTAAGTAACAGAATAAATTGTGTGAGCATTCAAAGTTGTTCTTGGATGGTTCTTTTTCCTACCCTGTTAAGGTGTTTCTTGCTTTGGTGATTATTTTATATTATTTTGTATGGACTGTGTGGGTCCATAATCATAATAATATTCAAATTCAAGTATTTTGAATTTAAATTCAGTAATTCTATTTTTTGTGGTTAAAATATTGCCATTTTTAAAATTTTATTCCAATTTATACTAATGATTGTATTTTATTTACAATACACTTTGAAACTGAATGTTTGAAACTGAAAATAAAATAATCAAGTTTATAATTTATAACTTATAATAATTACTTTTAAAAATATAAATTTATAGTCTATTAAAGCACACTTCAAGTGGAAAGCATAGGGTTTTACAACTTGATTAATTCCAATGGAAAAATGGTGAATCTCAAAACTTATAACCAGTTCCATTATTATTATTTCTAGTCAGAGATTTGGGAAAAAATAAGATCCATGAAAAATTAAAGATATTCTTTCCAATATGTTAGAAAACTATAAGGAAGTTCTTGATGGAATCTACTATTTTCTCCACTTTAAAGTTTCATGCTGAATCCTGCAACTAGAAGTATAGATATTTTTTACTCTATTGCTATATAATTTCTATATATTGCAATATAAATTGCTATATTAAAAAAAATGCTTTTCCTTAAGTATTGGATTAGTGCTTGACAGTAGAAAAAGTGCTCACTAAAATTCTCAAAGTCTTCAACTGTGTTAGCAATTTTAAGATACAAAATATATTTGAAAACACTATCAAGAAGGCCTTATTCTTTGATAGAGAGGGCCGTTTTTAATTACCCCATCTTAGCTAAACAGGGGTAGCCTGCATGTGAATAGTAATGTTATCTTGAGCCATCATTTGTGGTAACTAGACCATAATGTCTGTTCCTACGTGTTACTTTTGATATTGCAAACATCTCTCCGTGATATTTTACTTCCTTTGGCGTGATCCAGAGATTTATTCGCATATATAATTGAGAATTGTTTAGTTCTTTCATGGAAGCCATTCTTGACTCATGACATTAAACATAGGCAGACAATTCTCCTTTTAACAATAAAAATGTAACCTTGGATATTTTACACATATTGAAAGTAGAATGAATGAATTTCTCAGACATCATTTAAGTTTTCACACCATCATTTAATTAAAACAGAGTAGAAATGTGGTTAATATGAATCATAGTAACTGGAAGCGTTTTTCATACTGGAAGAATGTACACTGAAAAATACAATTTAACTCAAGGTAGAAAGACAAATATTTGAGTTATTTTTTAAAAATAAAATTACGTACTGGGGAGGGATTGATAATCCTTTCCCTGATTAAAAAAAAAAATTGTTGCACTAAATTCTACAAATATTTATTCATTTTGAGTTAATATGAAAAGAAGTTGGGAAAAAATATGCTCACTCTAATTAAAGAACATCTTAGTTTTTTTCTGTTTCTGGATGATTATTTACTTGCTTTCATATGATATCATGTATTTTGTTCTGATTTGTTGGTATAAAAATGTTCTGATTTTTGTTGGTCTAAAAAAAATTACAGTATCTTTTTTGCTCTCAAAAGGCATTTTAATAAAGAAAAAAGAAGTACACATTTGTGCTAAGAGAGCTAGGAGTTTTAATTCTGTTAAAAAAAAACCCTATAAAGCATTTTATGGCACTTAGAGGAAACGATGCATTTGAATATATTAAAGTTTCCTGTTCTTCATCTATTCAGTAGCAGGTATATTGGCTTGCTGAAATCCTAATGCTGCATTAGATTTTAATATGGCAGCCTCTGCATGGTAACGAACTTTTATTATTAAATTTTAGTCTATTAAATAAAAAGAAAAAGAATTCTTAATGGCAATGTAATTTTTTTGGAAAGAAAGTACCAAATGACTGTGAAGTTCTGGATATAAATTTAAGACGTTTTCCATAATGTTCACATGTTTCAGATAGTACTCAAGCTCATTAACTTTTTTTTTTCCCAAACTTAGAATCAAATGGGTTGTGCAGAAAGGGGCACTTTGATGATATAATTTAGATACGTAATATCTGATCATTTTCTTTCTCACTAGCTCATTTCCAGTTAAGGCTCAGTAAAAGTAGAACTGCCTGTCAAATATTCATTGCACAATGAACAATACTATTTTTTGGTGATGTTTAAGCAAAATTTATTGAGTAAGAAAAGGAAATATTCATTTCTCAATGCAACTGTCTTGCTTTATCCTCTCCAAGGGAGTATAAAATCTTCTAGATTGAGGACCTCCAAATCATAAAAAGAAACAGATTTCTAGCTTTGTAATATAGGTAGCATAGGTAATAATTTTACTTTTTAAAAAAATATTTTTAATGAGGGTTTTTTAATGAAAAATCACTGTGACATTAGTAGCCACTGGGACAGTGTAACATTTATGAGACTGTTTTCTGCCACAAACCCAACTGCAGTTTTATGTATAGAAAAAAAATAGCAACAAAGCTGCACAAGCTGTCTCATGTATGATCAACAGTCATACAAATTAAAAACTGTGATTTTCACCCTTGTAGATGAGAACTACAAATTAATCATAATCTCAATTAAGTTTTTCTGGAAAATCTCGAAAAAGTCTTTCTGTCTGCTTATCATCTGATAATGATGGCATCCAGATAATGTCAATATCATTAATTTAATCAGTTTTGTGGATTGTGAACCTTGAGTTCTACCAGGCCTGCCCTGCCTTGACTTATTGCCCAGGGTTGCTTTGTACTCTTGAAATTAATCTTCATTCTATTGCATTTCCAGGTTTTCTTTCACATTGCTTTTCCCTAGTGATACCCCGGTCATCTTTTTGCGTTGGAAAAACATTCCTCCTGTGATTGTTTGCTGACCAGATTTCATCTACTTATTCTGCTTTTTTTGTTTCATAGTCACTAAAAACAAATTAATAAAGAAAGATTCATAAGGAGTTTACAGCAATGTGTATCTTTCCTGCTTAATGTTAGCTCTTGACCTTATGAATTTTTTGAATTCTCAAGATCTGTTACATGTTTCTTTTCATATTTGGCACTCTTCAATTCCATGCAAATTGACCTCTTATCTTAAAATATGATTTTCTTATGAAAGAAGAATTCCTAAATTAATCTAGGGGTAGCACTTTTTAATAAACTCATACTGTATTTTATTCTACATTCCATTTACACCTGTGCCTTTAATTGTTCTATTCTTTGAAATCTTTTCTGAAAATTTGCATATGATTAATGTTAAACTAATGTGCCTTTCATTTCATGTGTTACTTTTCACACTTTATAAATCTGGGACAATCCCCTCTCACAGTCCTTGGCCAAAGTTAGACAGATTTATGTAAAATACAGTAAGTTTTATATTTTTTATGTGTTCCTTCTGAATCCTGAACAAAAATTGTTATTTGATTCTGATTCTTTGAATTTTAGCCAGATGATCTCTAATCCAAATATTTTTAATGCTTTATTTTACTTTACTTTCATTGTGGTCCTATTCTTTTCTCATTTTTTGTATTTGTGTCTCAAACAATTTTTAATTTCTTCTATAAATGTTGGTTATTCAGTCTTACATTTATTTCTCTCTTGGTGAAGGAGGTTGCTAAATATGGCTTCTTTGCTAGTCAGCTTTTCTTTTTTTGCAGCATCTTTTAAAGGTTTTTTTTCTCTGACAATGATTGAATCACTCTTTCCTGGAACAATTATTCATTCTGAGACCTTTCATATTATATTTTTATCTACTTTTAAGTAGAGATACATAAAACTTTGAATCCCAGCATTTCTCAGTCTCCTCTATAATTGAATCCTTCATAATCTAGTAGTAGTTCACTAAGTTCCTGAGATTGTCAAATTTTTGCTTATAGCCTGATCTTTGAAATGTTCTGCCAACTTCACTGTTGTTTCTTCCCTCTTTGAATTAATCTTCCTTTCAAGTCAGTGAAGTCCTTATTTTAATCCCCAAATTTCATTTCCTGCACACATAGTTTAAAAACCTCTATTTATTTAACAACCCGTTGGCATTTATTTAAGTTCTCTGTGGTTGCTTCTTATTTCCAGATTCTCATTGTTAACTAAGCATCTTCAATAAGTACATGAATGCAATCCATAGAGCTTTATACATTGGGGAAATCTCATGGTGCCAAAAAAATGTCTCTTTTCTTGAGCTTCTTTTGTCAAAGAGGAACATGGGAAGAACAAATTACGTATCAGTGTGATGGCTTATGCCATCTGGAATGTATGCAAAGAATTCTGATGAATTTACCTAGCTGGATCAAATCATTCTCTCTGCCAACCTTTTGAGGGAGTTTGCTATGCAAAACAGGCAATGCCCTGGCTACTCTCTATAGAGCTGTCAGTCTTCACCACTTGCTTAGACAGTATATTGCACCTGGTGAAATAAAAGATGTCTACTGAGTACTCTCGACTGGGTTAATCAATTCTTTCGTTAATATGTGTGATTCATAGTCTCAGTGTTTTAGTCAATTTATTCCTCCTATGTTGGAACCCTGGATTTAGAGAATTTAGGTTTCTGGGATATAATAATATATATATGTGCAACAATATGGAGGATTTGGGGGTGTGAATTAGCTCTTCTTCTTTTCTCCTTCTTCTTCACAAATCTGAGTGTTCTGGTATTGGATCAAAAAACCCACACTGCGGATCATAAATAGTTAGTAATTGGATTATAAGTAAAAACATAGTACTTAGCATTTTACAATTGGTTGATTTGGACTTTAAATGGTCTTGGAAGTTAGAACTCGGGATCATTTTCCACCTTATTACCTAAGAGGCACATCCCGTGCAGCTGTGCTATAGATAAGAGAATAATAAACATCGATTAGAAGAAAAGCCTGGCGTCTCCTGCATTCCATTCTGAACTCTGAGTAAAAGAACTTGCGATTCAGAGACAAAACGAAACAGAGAATATTAACACTCCTACATTCACCAATATATGTAAATTATCATTTATCACATAAAAGCACAAGAAAAGAAGCCATGAAATAAAATCTATATTGGTGACAGGTAGAAGGTATTAAAATATAAATAGGTATTTATTATTTAGAAAACACTGGCCAGTCGTGTTATGAACAAAGGTTCTCAGTACTTAAAACTGAGATATCGAGCTATACACTGCTTAGTACAATAGTACAATACTTCTACGACTCTCAGATCTACCCATTGGATTCAAATTCTGTGTTTTAATTTTTTTTTTTTTAATTTTTAAATTTGAACAAATTCTTTCTCTTTGAAGACAGACCTGGCTAACATTAAAAAATAATTTAAACAAATTCATCTCTCCTAAATGCTCTAGGATGCTTCAAATTGTACTCTTATATCTCTACGCTAATAGAGCAGTAAAGTCACACCATGGATAAGCCTTGGGATGTGGGCTTATGAATTTTAATTCCACATCTTGAATGACTCCTGTGTGGAACACTGTTGTTGCCTGTAATACAGGACAGATTGTTTTCTTTTTCCCTTTTGGTCAAGGGAAAATGTTATACCTTGTTATATCTCTAAGACATTTTGCTATCCTCAGTGATTAAATTATTAGTTAGATGAACCCCATCAGTGCTCATAATTGACTCCTGTGAGATGGAATAATAAAGTCAGTTGGGAAAAAACAAGGAATTTTATAATTGTAGGGAATTTTGACTGAAAAAATTTTACAGTCCCATATAGTATAAAGTTTAGAAGTAAAGATCTATTCAATTGTTTTTTTGATAGTTCTTTAAAATACCTCTTCCACGATACTAGACATAAATAGTTTCTCCTTTCTTTCCTTTCTTTCTGCCTTTCCCATTTTCTTCTTCTTCTCATGTTTTTCCCGTATGTTGAACAACTTCTGCTTTCCTGTTCTTCCCACTAATTTTCTCTATTTTCCTTTTCTCTCAAAACCTGTACACTGTTTAAAACAATTGCCTGCTTTGCCTGTTTTGGTCTTCTTCAACTCTATTCTACTCCTCTTTTTGCCGCCCTTTCTGCTTTTCCCTTCCTTGAAAAAGACTACATTGAAACAAATGCTGATTATATTTGTCTAACTTTATTTGAACTGTGGCCCCTACCTGTTTTCACTTTTTAAATAAAACCCATGACACATGTTTTGAAAGACCCATGTATAACCTTGATGAATATGTGATTGCATTATCAAAGAATTTTAGAGCAATGGAAGTAGGTGTTCATGCATTATTTGCTAATTATGCTTGAAGCTAGAAAATAATTTTAAAAATGTCATGTGTTGGTTTTATAATTTTTTTAAGATGATGAGTCCAAGAGATCTATTTGCAGGACAGCAGAAAGACATTGAAAGTACAAAATAACTCTTTTATATAAGCAAAGGAGATAAGCAGAACAGTGAAAGCATTTCTTTAAAGCAGAAGAGTGAGGAATATTATTCCTAATATATTGATAATTGCAACAAGATTTAATTTGAAAACATAATGAAAAAAGTAGCCTATACAACCAATAGCTGTACAACAGAAAAAAACCCCAAAACAATCCAATGACTTTTTGCTTGTAGTATTGATTTTCCAGTTACTTCAGTAACAGGAATTTCTTAAGGTGCCCTCCTCCTGCAAGTTCCAACTATTCTTTCCTGTCTCAGATGTCTCATAATCTATTTTGTCCCCACCTACTGACCTCTGGGCTATGCAGGAAGCACGAATGAACTGCTGGAAACAACAACGGAGCAGCTTGAATTCCACACAAAGAGACTTGTGACAGAACACTTCAGTTATAATTTTGAGGAGATGATAGAATAACAAAATACTTTCCTTCCTTATATGTACAAACTCTTACCTGGAGCTGTAAAAAGCCTTGAAGCGGGACTTACTAGTGATAAAATATTACTTCTTATTGTATCACAATATGTGCTTGATTTTGACCTTACCAAGAAAAGCTGCAGAGAACAGAGTAAATTAGGTAATTGCCCTTTCTACAGATTTGCCTTTAATTCTTGTTGATGCACAGGAGAATTTCAACAAGTTATTAATTTGCTATGGGAACTACCATTGGTCTGACTCAACAGACAAATTTTAATTTAGAGGTGCCATGAAGGCTTGTAAAGGAAGTATAACTAAACTTAGAATTTAGAAAACTTTTAAGCTATTTGCTGGAATAATTTTCTTTAGGTTAATATTTTATTTCTAAAAAAACCCCATCATTAGCACCTGAGTATGTATTTTGATACATTTCAGTATATCTGGAAGAAAAGATAGCTATTATTAAGTACCTGTCCTTCCTCCTCTTTTTCTGACTCATAATTTATCAAGTTGGGCTGCAAAACCAGGCATGGTAATTTAGTATATTAGTAAAAAAAGCGTGTCTTAAGGTTATCTATTTACTTCAGTGTATTCACCACCTACACTTCAGACAACAAACAGTGAACAATAGTATTAAAAAAGCCAAACTCTTTCCACAGTTTTAATAGGATTTGAAGTGTTTCTCAAGTCAATGATTTTTACTTGTGATCTCTTCTTCCTCTCGTCTTGTCCTAAACTTCTCTACTCCTCTGATAACAAAGCCTACCCTGTCTGATCTCCCATGACATACAAGTTGAATGTAAATCTAAGATGGAAATATAGTGAGACTCCTCTAGGAGGTAAAAGAATATTAAATATGTACATAATGTGATATTTTGCACAGTCTACTGTATGTCATTTTGTACTTAAATAGTTGGGGTTTTTCTGGTTTTAGTTTTAAGTGAGAGAAAATTTTCTGCAGTATGTTATTTACATGGACTTTGATACTTTTGGTCTGATCTGAAAAATGCTCAAAACCTAAAAGGTTAAATTGTAAGGTGCAGGTTACTGTAGTTCAGCTAGCAAACACAGAGTGATTCTTCCACCTCCCACTCCAAGCAGTAGAGATTGAGGTCAAAGACCCCAATTTCTTCATTGAGACTTTTCTGTCACCATTTAAACATTGTATTTTAACCTTTGAGTTTAAAGCATGGATGAAAAATTGCAACCATGACCCTTCCTTATTTGGGGGGGAACAAAAGATTCTTGTTGAACTAAGGCTTTATAATTTGTGCAAATATACCATACAGAAAGAAATGTTGCCAAACAATAATTGAGGTGAAATTTGAAGTCATGTCCTAATTAGAGCTTTTCAGACCTTAAATATTGGCCCCAAAAGATCTGGAAGAGAGTTGGTTACTTCAGACAGGCAAAAAGTTAATACTGGGCTCCTACATAGGTCTTCCAAATTCCTGATTTTCAGCCTATTGAAGGAATATTAATATGAAGAAAAAATGAATTAAATTGTAAGACATTTGAAGGAAAGTGTCATTCAAGGGAACAGTGGTGATGATACTAATAGAGGTTTTGAATATTTTACAGATTAGAGAAAGATTTTTACTCGTATTGTGAAACATCTGAAATATATGCATGCAGAAAACCTAAATGCATCTTCTGCCTGAGATGATGTACACCTATAATACAGATAATTATTGAGGGGCTCAGAGGGTATGTCAATACACTTAAAGGCAGGACTGCTATGCAGGGGGACCTAGGTAAACTGAAGAGTCAATGAGCATAAATTGAGAAAAAAGGTGTTCATGCTGGATCTAAAGAAAAGTTTATCTCTGAGTATAGCTTAGCAATCTGCCCAGAGATTCTGTGCAATCTCCATCCTTGAAGGTTTTCAAGACCCAGCTGGACAAAGCCCTCAGCAACTGGAAGTCTGACCTTAGAAGTGATCCTGCTGTGGGCAGGAGGTTGGACTGGAGACCTCCTGAGCTCGCCTGTGACATGAGCTGTCCTTTGAATATAATTTTAAAGTTGAAAAATAGTAAGAGGTCCAGGGCACGGGATCTATTGTCCATGGTGCAAGAGTAAAAATGAGCAGACTTACGCTCATCCCCTTATTTCCCAGAAATTTCTAATATGAACTTTTTCAACTGACTTTTCTGATCCTCTCTTCCCTGTTACTTAAATGGAATTAAAACAGTGTTTATTCTCCTCTCACATTTTGTCTAGGCAAAGGTTCACTTAAAAGCTTTTAAGTATAATAACAAAGCTCCTAAACTCACAATATTAATCAATTTTAAAAGAGTTTTGAGGCTAGGACCCTGTACCTTCAGTTCCACTTCCCATGCTTTGAGCCATGACAGCTATTCATTTTAAGTACTAGATGCCAAACTGAGACAAGATTTTAACTTGCCAAAATTAAAAGTATAGTCTCACCAAATATTTAAGCCACAGAGTATCTCCATTTTCTTATTATATATATAAAAAAGTTATCTTGTGTACATACCATTAAATTTGGGATAGATTTAAGAATTACCCTAAGACTGAACAAAGTATGCCATCTAAGACATATTTGCTAGCTATAATGTCCCTACATTATATAAACTAGCAAAAGACTTAATCTGAGTGAATTAAGAACTTCAGATGTCTTAACAGAGATATACAACTTCTTGGGTTAGTTTACTTTTGTGTGACATCAATTCTGATACTAGTTAAATACAGAAAAAATAAAACATAATGAACAGTTATTTAGTTGCTGGAAAATTGGAAGATAAAACTTCTATGCAAGTAGAGAACTAGTGCACTTGAGGCTGGGAGAATTTTAAGAAAAGGAGTTTAAGAATTCACAACCACTTTAAATTTTTATTTGCATGAGGGATAGTTGCTGAATACACATACATGAACTTCAGGGAGCTAAAGATAAATGAAGTATTTCACTACTGATGAGAAAATCCCCTAAAAATGAAAGCCAATTGTACAAATAAAAAATAAAATCTTGTAAGTGTTAGTGTATTTGTCAGGACTTGAGAAAATGCTGGAAGAACCAAATCAAGATTGTAGTCCAGTGGAGTCTTCTTGAGATGAGATTGAGGCTAATACATTTAAAAAATCATCTTTTCACTGCATTATATAATACACTTTTTACTGTACTGGCACAAAAATATTAGTTGAAAAGTTACTCAGAACTAGAAATTGAAGGATATTACCGCAGGCCTGGTTCCTAAGGTATATCACCGTGTCCCGCAGCCATAGGGAGGAGGAGGAGGAGAAGATCCAGCCGGCAGGAATTGTGCAGCAAGATTGATTTATTTAATTATTTTACAAACTCTTTTATAGACTTTTTTCTTCATAGTCTAATTGGACAAAGGACCAGCCACCCCTTGGGGGTGATTGGCCAAAATCCTAAAACATCCATTATCAAAATATTTTCTACTATACCATAAACAAGACTTTCCAAGGTTGCAGGTGGCTTGGTTGTTTATATTCCCTGCTACCTCTTCTGTGAGAGAGAAAAGTCTCTCACGGACTTAGAAAATAACAAGAAGATCCTCACTAACAGCATTTTTGTACCTACAGAAGGATATATTTTTTCAGAGTTACGAATTTTTTTATTCTGTTTACTTAAGAGTTTCTTGAATAGCTGTGATGATGCAGGAACAAAGGGCATACATAGGTGAGATTGAAAATCTGATGCAAAGGACACTTAAGCTGTGTTGTCTTCAAAAAAACCAGTATAATCACAGTTCCACAAGTCTTGTTCAACTGATCGTATTTCCAGGATCTAATGGCGTTTGTTTATTCAGATTTTCTGCAAAGATGCATATTCATTCCAAACTCCCATTGCTTGACTCAGCCTGTACTCCAAGACTGAGTGTGTTGGGGTGACTTTATGATGTGTATCCCCTATCGCTGCTCTATGCCCAGAAATCAATCCTGTGCTATTCTGTGCCTTTAAACTGAGCCCGAGAGGGGGAAGAGAAGAAAAAACCAAGTGAACTTTTCAAAACAGTTGTTCAAGGACACAGACCCACACTCCTCTGCGTTCTGCTGCTGCGGTAGCAGGAACCGGAGGAAGCACCCTGCTTGCTTTTCAGCCAGCTTTCGGCTCCTTTTCTCTGGAGGGAGATGGGAGTTGAACTTTGTTTTCCTGGGACTTTGGTTTTTCCTTTCTTCTCTTCTGGACTGTTTCAACATCAGAATACATTGGGAGAGTTTTCCACTGAGGCCCCAGAGGTGGGCCCACACTGACCCAGCTCCAAGGAGGAGAGAGACCACACCTACAGAAGGACTTGAAATCTTCCCAGGCTTCTCTCCACAGCGAGAGACTTTATTATTTAGGATTGTTATCCTTTTCCAGTGTGTTTGTTAAATAAATAGGTTTTTTATCTCTTTTACTTTCCTCTGAGGAAAATTTCTTTTTTCCTGAACCTGGTGGGGGAGGGACGGTTGTAACCTGCCTTCTATCAGAGGATACTTTCCTCCAAATTTGTCCAAACCAGCACACTGAGCAGTTGCAGAATATTGCTGAAATTGCCTTAACATTGTCCCACTTCTGTGTTTTGAAGGGATTTTTCTCCCTCTTTACATTCTCAGAATGGAGACACGCAATCAAAACCTTAGATTTAACCTACATAAAATTTCCCTTTACCTACTCTTTCTATACGCCTATTACACTTGCATTTTTATACCAACATAATTTTAGCACGTTCTTCTCACAGGGTCGTCTTTATTGCTTACCAGACACAAGAATTCAGTTAAGTGCTCTAACCAGCATGATTATCATTGTTCAAGCAGCAGGTACAACCCCCTGATAGCCTTCACCCAAAGCTCCAGTGCAGGTGACAGCAGGGTTAAAGGCAGTGCCACTTTATGTTTGACACGGTGACCTGGTAACTGGGGAGGCTGCAGATCGAAAAGCCTTGCTTGTTGTAACCCAGTGGTCAACATACATACACTTCTCTATCCTCACTTGATTTAAAACTGTTCTTTCATGGAGCAGTGAAATAGTGGAAATACAGGAATCTTTGAGATGGCTAGCTGACACAATGGCCCAAAAATTACCTCAAACCCATTTTCTCTCTTGTTCTATTCACTTTCCCTATCAGATGGTTTTGCTTATCTGACCCTGCAGTAAAAAATGACCCAGCTAAATAATTTCGACATAAAACAATTACTCTTACTAAAACAATTAAACTTGCTTACTGGTAGTTTATGGCCTAAAGAAACTGAAACTGGGATCAGCTGATCATCATAGCTTGTGCAATCTATGCAAGTGGAAGATGTAGAACTGTACTTTCCAGTGACAGCAAGAAATTGTTCCTGTTTGGAGATTTTGTGAAAAAGTCAACCTAAATACTTGGTTCAGTTGGTGTGTGTCTCGTTAGGCTATTGCAATTTTATTTGAAATAAGAAGGCAATTGAAGAACAATTAAAATGTTAAAAGGGTCATCTGTTTGTAGAGATTTTCTGACGGTGGTAATGTTTCTTTTTCCTTTCTATCTATATAATTATAGGTAGGGTTTTGAAGCTAGTGTTTTGTTCAGACTATGAAACCACTATTATGACTCTTCTTTCCCCTCTGTTTTGTTCACAGTTTCATAACTTTTGTCTCTATCTTCAATTTTTCAGACCACTTTTTCCTTCATATCCCTCCATAGAAATGTTCATCATTAGACCGGAATGTACAGCAGATAAAGAAAATTTAGTGTTCTTTTTGCTTGCTGCAAAAGGTAAGCACACAGAATAGTAACATATATGACATGTATCTATAAGGAACATATATGACATTCCAGCAGTGAAACCTGACTGTTTCACAGCACATATAAACAGTAATATTTTAAACTAATGCCTGTTTTTGTTACTGATGTGGTGATGTTTTCTTTTGTTTGATTTTTTATGGAAATAGAGTATATTTGGACTTATAATGGTTGAAGACTGTAGTCCAGTTCCTAAAACAGAAGAGCTAAGGAAGAATAGAAATTTAGAGCTAAATTCTTGAAAAATATCAGGAAGATTTCTTTGATAGCAATGGATTAATTTTGATTTTCATAGAGTAATGTGCTGATATAAAATATTAAAACATTAATAAAAATTTTAAATTATCTTTCTTAGAAAAATACCACAGTGCATTTCATTGTAGCATTAATTTCCACATATATATAATGTGAATTTAAGGGGAAATGAAGTAAAACCCAGAACTATAGAATTTACATGAAACATATATGAAAAACCCTCTTTATGATATTTTAAAGCTATTAAATAAAATTTTCTATAAATAAACTTAGTTGGATATTCTCAAAAAATTAAAATTGTTATTGAAATTTGGGAGAAACTAAATAAAATTCTTATACTTTTTAATATTTAAACTAAGTTTGAAAGGTAATTTTTAAAATACTTCTATTTTGAATGTTTTCTAAATCTGGGATTAAATAGTATGAATTTTTGCAAAAGGAAGGAAAAAAAGCCCATACCCGTATTTTTGAGACACATCAGTAAGAAGAAGTGTAAAAAATGTAAGCTCTAAAGGCAGATATGAAAGATACCAATGACACATGAAATATGGAAACAACTGGAAATTAATCAGTGAGAATAAATCAAATGAAACCAAAAAATCCAGACCATACCTATGAAAATCAGTGCTGCAGGCAAAAAAATAGGAAATTAAAGGAGCAAGAAATGCTGGCATGGCATAACAACTAGTAAGAGCTAGCATATATCTAGCAAAAGGGGCATATGATTTTACTGTTGGAGGAGAATTGCTGTGTAGTGAAAATTTAATTAATCCTGGAGACCAAAACAGTAGCAGTAGTAATGCATTTTAAAAAATATGAAATCATGGCAATACTTTGATATTGATGTTCTTTTAAAATATACTTAAAATATAGATTACCACACACAGAACACAAATATAAACAGTTACAAGAATGTGAATGATGTATAACATATATACATATCATCATATACATTTATATGTATAACACATATATTCTGAGACAAAGGCAATAGGTCTGAGACTCTATCAGTCCCACACAGGAAGGTGCTCTAACTACCCTCAAGTGAGCAACCCAAGCCCAGAAAACTCAGCTATCAGGTCCAAAATAGTTTCTTGGTGACTACTTGTGATGCCATGATGATTCAAATGTTCCAATGTTCAAGTATTCCACTGAGACTGAGCTAGATAATAAGGGATCTCTAAGTGTGCATTAAACATTCTTCTTTTGTTTAAATCTCAGCATACATCAGAACTCCCTTGCATAACTTTCTATATACAACATACATTAAAAAGGTGTATTTGCTTGAAATTCTATTTTTAGAGCATATCTTAATCTAAACTACCTTAGACAACTCTGGTTTTGTAACATAAAAATCTGTATGATCGTGAATTTGCAAAGCACCAAACTCTCCTGAATGGCATTCAGATTCATCTTAAAATCAGAGAAAAAGTCAGTGAACTTCTATAGAAATTAATCTTTTTTAGAGAACCTTGGATAGAAGTTTGATGGCAGATGAAAGGTTTAAGCACAAGTTAGTACAAGTTTAATCAATTATGTGAAATAGAATTATTCATATTGGCTTTGAATAAAGTAATTTTCCATTCTAAAGTAAATCGGAAGCCCAAGTTAGCAGGCAATTAAACAGAAACATGTTTGATATCATTTTCGCCAAATAGTTTGTAAATAGTTTTGCTTATATTTTCCTTTTAGAGATTTTAAATTGAGGATTGTCAACATAAATTAAATTAATCTTGGCTTAATTCAGATGTGCTCTATCATTCTACGAGTAAACTGACTATAACTCTGCCTCTGTATTTAGCTCTTAATTTGCAAAAGAATTTGAGAAAATGTTTCTAAGACTAAAATCTAAGGAAGAAAATTAAGGAAATCTCTACTGGATTTGCCCAAGACAGATTTTACTTTTGCTTTTCTGCTGGGGAATATGGGACAATTTCCCTTTTTAAGGACACCTTAGAGTCAGGCCCAAATCTCATAGTTTTCCTGTTTGCTTATTTCATATATTTCAGGTCAGCTAAATGCCAGAGATGATTACAAATACTCTTTACTTTTAGATTGTTTTACCTAACTGGCATAAAATGTCATGACTTCAGGGAATGAGTCACATCATTCACCAGCTGATTTAAACAAACTGTATAGCCGTAGTATGCTGGGGAAGGTCTGACAAAAAGCAAAATTTGTTAAACTTTATTGAAGTATATCTAAGCCCATTACACATTAAATTTCAGTATTTTAAGAATTTATAGATTTTAATGTATCCCTCTGCCTGGAGAGCATGATAGCCATGTTTGATTAAAGGTATTTTCAAACCCATCTACTCATCAACTGCACTGAGTTTTAAATTGGTAAAAAGGAAACTTCAGCCTTGGTATGGTATTATTAAATAATAAAATGTAAGCTAAAAATAAGAGAATACAGTATGAATAAATTGAAAATATTAATGAGCCAATGTAATGAGAATGCATTCATTTTTAATGTTATTTTAAGTAAAAATATGAATACTTTATGTGTTCTTTTTAAGGTTTTCTTGAGGCAGTGACTAATGCTTATACAAATTACAAGGAAAAACCTATTTTTCCTGGTCCTGTAGCAATGTATATAACTACAATGCTCTTCCCTTGATATGGTAAATAATACTTAAATTAAGTATTTATCTTCTCAATTTTTCTTTAAAATAGAACCTGCCGAATGTATGTAGAGTATTTTATCACTTGTTAATACATAATAAAGTGTTTATATAATTAGGTATGCAGCAGAAGCTTTCTGAGACTGTGGAAATGTTAGTTGTGACCATATATGTTTTCAAGCTGTGCATTGACTCATAGTTCTCCTGGAAGCTCTGGTGGAAGAAGCAGGGCATTGTCTCACTGGAGGAGATACATGTGGAGTGTAACCTCAAGAATGACACTGTGCTCTTTGGTTTCCCCTTGTCCTCTAAGGTGAAATACATTGCATGTTGAATGTAATGAGCATAACACGTTCCCAGCTCACACTTCTCTCTTGCAATCTTACATAGAAAAAGACATGTAGAAATCCAGGCAGAAAGCCTTTATTACTTTGATCTTTTTGGTGAACTGGAAATATTGGAATTTAAATGCAATGAGCAGCACTTAGGAAGGGGTTTGGGTGTCAAAAAGAAAGTATCTCAAGCCGTTTAGAAACATTTTAAAATTACCTAGTTTATATTTGATACTCCAACTTAAGGTTTTCTGGAGTTTTTCTGTCATTTATACCAGACCCTGAAAGGATCTCTGAAAGGGTGCTAAATCTATTGTTTAGCCACTTAACTTCAAGTTACCATTTGCCTTTAGCTTCCATCTAATATGTATATTATATCACAACTTTCTTTTCTCAGGGTGAAAATGACTCTGCTGGTAGTAGCTTTGATATTGATGTGGCTGATCTAGCACAATCTATTTGACTTTCCCAGGGCTTATTCATTACACCACTTCTGTGAGTTTCTCTCTTTTCTGAAGGCAGTGGTAAGTAAAATGATGGCTTCGGTGACCATATTCTTTCAAAGTGAAAATAAAGGTTATTTTGATATCTGAAAAAAAAACCTCATCACATTGCCTGCTCTGTAAAAGTCTAAAGAGATATGAAGACCGTGCTGATGTTACTGCATAGACTTTACCCTTTTTTGGACCTTCCCAGAGGAGGATTAATTGTTTTTAATACATAGTGGTGGGCCGACTCCAGCCAATGGGAAAGCTCCCACACAGACAGTCATGTACTCTCATTCAGCAGTATGGGGGAGTGAGTTAGAAGGGCAAAAGCAAGAAAAACTCACGGACAAAGACAAATTAATAAGTAAGAAAACCACCAAAACAAAAGAAAACAAAACCCCAAAGTGATCTCTCACCATGTCCCACTAGCAGACCAACATCCACATATTACGTCCACAAAACCCGTGAGCAGTGACTTTTCTAGAAAAACTCTCCCTCAGTTTTATTGCTGAACATGAGACCATAGGGCAAGGAATGTCCCTTTGGTCAGTTGGAGTCAGCTGTCCTGGCTATGTCCCCTCCCACCTTCTTCCCCACTTTGAAGGGGAGGAGAGTGAAATATTGTACAAGCACTACTCAGCAGTAATTAAACCGCTGGTTCAGTCACAAGTTTGAAACAGAGCAGCAACATGCCCGTTATGAAGCAAATTAAATCCAGCCTAGCCAAGAGCAGTACACGTTCAGCTGGCTACTGGGGGGCAAACAGCGTAGAGAATGAATCACAAGTTAAGGTGAGAGAGTTCTTAAACACCTACTGTGTTCCTTGCCCCAATACTCAGAGTTTAGCTATCAAAGTTAGAAACTTTTTAGCGCTCTCAGTCTCATACTTGTCAATGATGAAACACAAAAGGAGAGACTTTACTCCTCCTCATTCCTTGATGATTCACACAAATTAAGTAGAAATAAGAATGATTTTCTGTTTTAAATGCACCTTCCTGTGCCCATTAAAAAAACCAACAAAACAAATACTCATATTTTTGGCAAAATTAAAATAAGACAATTTATAAAGCAATGGGGAAAATATAATTTCGCTATTACTGTGAAAATTTTAAATTATAATTACATTCTGTGTTTTAGTCAATTGTTTTTTTGTTTCATGTGACCAGTTTTGGTAATACTGGAAAATAAGTTGTTTGTAGATTTTGGTTTTTCTAGGTAAATCTGAAAAAAAAATATAGATGACTTTACAAGAAAAGTCACTGTTGACAAACTGAAAATGAGAGAATAAAGAGAATTTTATTCTTCTAATGCCTTGAATTATAATATTATTAATATTATATTCTTAATAAATAAAAGGCTAATTGATCTGTTTGCAGGTGATATCTTTATAAAGATTTTGATTTCTCTTTAGCCTGGTGGCTAACTATTTAGTTGTAATTTTATAAGTCATAAGAATATATGAGGACTATTTTTCCCATACCATTATTTATAAATTGAATTATGAGTATCCTTTTTCTTCCACTGGTAATCCATTGAAATAAACTTACATATGTCCTAAAAATGCACAATAAACCGAGATATTACTGACAATTGTTGACAACTAAAGCTCTGAGTCATGGTGAAAATAAACTACCTGCCAATGCATGAAGGTCAAAAACATTGTCAGCACCATTATAAAGGCATGACTGTGGCCTGATTCATCTTATGTTTGCCCATTTCCCAGTTCCCCTGTGATAGCTGCTCAAAAGCTCCACTTGAAGAGGTGAGAGTAAAAGGGGATTATATTAATGGGGATCATGTAATATTTGCAGAGCTGGAAATCTTTCTGGACCAAAGAAGGCATTTTATTTATTTTTTCCTACTGCTTTTTCTCTACAGTTCCACAGATGCAATTACTATGTGAAAAACATCTTTTTTTCCAGGATTGTGGTAGAAGGAGGTATATACCCATTTGCTGGATGTGAAAACTGGATTTGTACTATATTGCACTGTATTAGAAGGGACTAAAATTAATTTAACTGCACTAACCCTTTGATCATGTAGCTGCCCTTTCCTTTGTTTAAGCTCCTTGCCTTTCTGACTAGAATCTGCTTTTGTCAGCACAGCAGCAAGTGACATATGGCATTTTTGTTGTTACTTGAAATCACCTGGATTTCCCAAAAGAGCTTTGCATTCAACATTAGAGAGAGAGAGAAGAGATGAAAGAGAACCCCAAATCACTCTAAATTCCATGATTAAAAATCTCAGTAAAGTAAACTGCCCCATTCAAACCAATATACTTACTTCACATTTTTAGCAAGTAAAAGGGGATGGAATCTGCTCTGTGACATAGGAAAATCTTGGTAACTCTGATTTAGGGGGTGAAAGAGGAAAAGTAAGATGTGCTTGTTGAGAGTTTTTTGTTTTGGGGATTTTTTTTAATGTCTGAAGTATTCAGACAACTTACTAGCTGCTGGCTTTGACTTTCCTACTGATACATAAACAAAAGATGGCTGTTCACTGCTCTGGATTACACCCTTGTTCCTATTTCACAGAAGCTAAATGTTGACCTGCCAATGGAATTTTAAATTGACATAATTTTAACACATGTAGTATCTCTGCTTAGAAATTCCCAGACACAGCAATATTAATCCCCATATAGACATATTAAAAAAAATTAGAAGAAAAAATAAAAACTCAATGTGAAGCAAAGTCACACAGAGAGAATGCTGAAGCAGATATTGTTATATATTTGGCATTACAAAATGTTCTCATTGAAGTTAATGGACGGCGTAACATAGAAACTGCTCAATAATTTGTATTCAGAGACAGAAATCTGTATTGTTTCTGCCCACCAGCACAGCACATCCTTTCTTTTCTTCAAGTTATTGCATATTGATGGGATACTTTTCTGCTGACAGGCAACAAAAAATTAAGGCAGCACTTATCCAGTCAAAGTGGCTGAATGAATGGGAAGGTTAATGCCTCAAACTAAGTTTAAGTTAGTTCACATTTTTTTAATAATTGCTTTCTGCATTAAACTTGTTTTAAACAGGAATATGACTCACAGCTCCTACAGGCTAAGTTACGAGTGTATGATGGAAGACAGTTATGCTTCAAAGACGATGAATTCAGATAAAAAAATTACCGTAACTTTCATAAGTATTTCAAAGGTCAGTGAAGGACTGGAATGTTGCATGAAAACAAAAAAGAGCTATGGGCAAAATAACTAGAATTGATAATGACCTTTAAATCAATGAAGAATGAAAATCATAAAATACTTATCCATATGAAAGAGCAAAGATTCTCATAAAAAATTTCAAGAAGTGGATACAAAGTAAAATAGCTCATTATGACTGGAAATGACAGACTGGTAATGTACTAAGGCAAAAGATTTCTCTTGTACAGAAAAGCCTCCAGGGAAGTTTCATTTAAACAAGTAGTATACAGTGTGTATATCTGTGTGGATGTGTGCCCACATGTATGCACACATCTCTAGGCTGAACTTAATGAAGCCAAGGGCAAGTTTCAATGTCCTACACTTGCATAAACCTGGAAGGATTTTGTCTTATACTCAGTTTTAAAATAAAAATTTAAAATACATTGTAACAAGTAAAAAGTGTTGCCTCATTAATTTTAATTTCCTGTTTAATTTTCTGTGTGTTCATTTCTGGGTCTGCTGTGATACCTGGCTAAAATTCCACTGTGACATACTTATTTTCGTATAATATAAAGCTGGTGTTTTATATTTTGGTATGTTTTGACCAAAAGGTAATCAAGAGAATATTAAAAAATATTCAATATATCAAGTGAATATTTGTTAATAGTTTGTCTTAGAACAGTAGTCATGATAGAACTGTGTTTACTTCCCTCTGCAGTGATAGAAAATCCATTGAAAGCAATGCAGAGATTTCATTAATTTACACGATTTGCTGTTACAGACAGGATTTCAGGATCAAGTGATGGACTTCATTGGAAGACAAGAAGGCTTATCATCTATGAGTTCTTAGTAATTACAAAGACTTATTCAATTAGAAAACCAAACAGTCAATTTAAGGAATAATGAATGGGTAGAAGAATTCCTTCATCCTGAACAGCTAAATTTTCTTGTTATAAACTCTCTACTGCTTCACATAATTTAATACAAACTAGATATTCCTAGATTCTGGAATTCTGCTAGTAAAAGCTAGGACTATTCTATGTTTGAGAACAATTGCTATATGGAATGTTCTAACTATTTCTGAATAGCAGACTAACCCCAAGATTGAACTGAACCATAGGAGGACATTTCGGAAAGCACAAAACAAGAGTTTGGATTTAAGAAAAAACACATATCCTGAGAATTGAATTGAAATCAGATTTTTAAATTTTTTTCATGACTTGATGGAAAGGTACACAGGAATTGTAGCTTGAAAAGGTGCAGAGTTTAACTGTGAGTATACAGGATGTAATGATGAAGAAACTAAGTATTAAATTACCAGGTCCCTCATTGATACTAATGTATTTTGTTCCTTGGAAGGGAAAATCAGTGTAATAAAAACATCTGCTGACCCTTCATCCTCCTCTACTGCATGCTCTAAACAGAGCATGAAGAACTCGGAAATCTTGTCACAATTACATTCTTCTTTGTGATGAATAGCAATAGAACCCAAAGTAATGGCATGAAACTGTGTCAGGGGAGGTTTAGGTTGAATATGAGGAAAAGGTTCTTCACCCAGAGGGTGGTTGAGCACTGAAGGCTTTCCAGGGAAATGGTCACAGCATGAAGCCTGACAGAGCTCCAGAAGAGGTTGGACAATGCACTCAGGCATATGTTGTAACTCTTGAGGATGGTGTTGTGCCAGGCCAGGAGTTGGACTTTGATGATTCTTTCGGGTCTCTTCCAGCTCAAGATATTCTATGATTCTAAGATATGCATTAATTCCTTTGTCAATTCCACTTTTCAAAACTGGAAGATTGCTGCTTGAAAAGCAGCCATTAAATAGCATTTCGGTTTTACAATCCTTTCTATTCTCTCACTTAAGAACCACCTCTGTGCCCTGTATTTTCCTGTCTTTAAAGCAAGCATCACACAAATTCTTACACTGTGTATTATTGTTAAACTTTTATTAGCTATTCTAATGTGGCCAAAGACCTAGTCCAACATGGCAGGTTTCCTTGATGCACAATTCTGTTTTCTGAGTACAATCAATTTCTCACATTATTTTTCTAGAATCTGTATTAAAAAATACAAATAATGCATTTCAAGAAAAGTGAACAGATACTCTGGCACAGATTTTTTTTCCCCGATATAGAAATTCTGCTATTTAATTAATGGCCAGGAATAGTAACTAATTTGGCTGAAACCTTGTACGTAGCAGTGCAGGTGCATATTTATTAGATTTTCTTATTTAATGAGTATGGTGCATCTCCATGTTTGTCCAAAGACAGAATTATTGCAAGACATGCATGCATAAGACAGAACAACCAATAACTTCCATTCACCCAGAAGTGTTAGAGTGGTTATCTGTCCATTTTCCAATAAAGCATAGACCAACCAGTGGATATTTACCACCGAGGAGAAAGTAAATAAATGAACCAGATGTCTATATCATTGTTATGTTCTATCAGAGCATTATACTCTTAATGAAAAATATATTTTAATTAGAAGCATCTTAGGTTTTTATTTTTAATTTTCATCCCCTATCAAAATTAGAAGGGGTCTTGTAAAAGCAAATTGTATTCATTTGATATTTGTTAGAAGAATGGAAATTGTATTAATAGATCTCTGAGTCTGTGGTGTTAACAGTGGTGACAAATTAGGTGCCAGGAGGTACTTATGATCATGAAAATTGTGGAGGAGGGTATACCTGTTATGGGTTAAGAATATTGTATAAATGATCCTCTGACTTAAATCATTGGGGTTTTTTTAACACCAGAACTTCATTTTACAGCTTAGCCTGTCTGCATTCAAAAGGTAAATCAATGCTTGTGTTAAAATCATTGTGAACTGTTATAATTTCTTGAGTTTAGTAATTCCCTCCTACTATAATTCTTGCAAGCTTCTGTGCATCAAATACCTACAAGGTCAGCAGAGCACTGGCTGGCTTAAAGGTATTAGAGGTCATGCTGCAGACTCTGGCTGGGAAGAGGAGATAACTGACAGATTCTTCAAATCAGGTATTTCAAGGGTGAAGTAGTACACTTTAGCTAGAATAAACCTTATTAATGGCCAACAAAAACTGGCAGCCCCTTTTCTCTATTCTTCCCACCTGGATGAATTTTCTTGTGTCTGCCATGTTAGTTACAATTGGCTTTGACGTCCTGTACTGAGCTGATGTCACAGGGTGATACCTAATGAAGGCAGCACTCGGATTACTGAGACTACATCTGTCTACCTCTAACTTGTTAGATGGGTTTGGTATGGACTGGGAAATGGCAAAACAAACATAGAAAATTGTTATGGGGAGGCATACCTAGGGTATCTGACTTTCATCTGGATGTGTACAGGGAGGAAATAAGAGAAGGACTTGTTACAGTTTTACTTCTTAGTAATATTTTTGGGGATGATGAGAGTATAAAGGAGAGCCAGAAGCCATTAACCACCTGGAAATATCAACTATTTGACTTTAAACATGGAGGAACTCAAAGGGATTGGCCTGGGGTGTTGTGACCAGTAAGGCTATTGATTTCTTTTTCCAACCATGACCACCTAAGTGAGAAAACAATAAAAAGGGTAGGGAAGGGGTAGGGGAGCGAGTCCACAGAAATTTAACACCATGGAGAAGATGAACCTGAGGTATGCTCTTTATGGAAACTTGTTTGCCAGCCAGGATTCCACATGCTGACTGGTTAGAGTGAGCATCCTTTTCCACTCTATCCGGAGTGCTGGTCGCAGCTGGACTGGGGCAGAAGAGACTGTCTTCAATGTGAATGTGTGTTCTGTATACGCTGTTGGAGTGGATTTTAAAACAGACTGTTCTTTTTCCTGGTATATCTGTCCTGCTTGGAAATAAGATCTATAATTTATTTCACTGCATGGTGTAGTTCTGTCCTTGAGGTTTTATAGCTGTATCCAGTGTCTGAAAAGTTCATGACAACTTTTCTATTGATTCTAAAGGCAATTGGATCAAAACCACCTCTGCTTTTCTTTGTTTCTGGAGGAACCAGAGCAATATATTTAAACAACATCACTTTAGGATAATATGATTATAAAGCATAATTGTATAGATTATTTTTGAAATCAGTATTTATTTATTGCTCATGGACAGTTTTGTGTGCCAAAAAAATGTATTAAATGTTATTTTATTATAATTATACTGAACTGTATGATTGATGATGTTATCTGTGTCAAATATTTGTGTCCAAATAAATTTTGTACCAATAAAATCATTATTAAGATATTGATACTCTCCTGTTGCTCAATTACAATAGCAATTTTATTTACAATGGGTTTCACAGAATCATAAAATCTTCAAGGTTGGAAGAAACCTTTAGGGTTATCCAGTTTCAGGGTTTGTAGAAATACACAGGCTTCTGTTTTCTATGACAGCCTTTGGTTGGGCAAAATCACACTTCCCAAAGGATTGTAAATCAAAATGATCTGCTTTACAAAAAGGTGCTTCTATCTGTGATGAACTAGTTTAAATCAATTCCGTACTTCCTTTTTGAGATTGTTTTGTGACCACCAAATTCAGTAAAGGCATATCAAATATATGGCTTCATTTTCAATATGTGAAAGATCCCTCTTACAATTTAATCTACTGATTCCTTGTTGCCAGTAAACCTCACCAGATGTCTTCTACATGGAATTCAACTTATGCTTTCCGTATTTTGATGAAACAACAAAAAAGAAATTAGTGTCCTAAAAACAGATGGGAAGACTTAGCTTCAAGGACTGTTTTTGGATAATATGTGAACTCATTTTAAAAATCTGATATGATAATTAAAGTATTATATATATAGATAAATTATTTCATTACTATTCAGTTTTAGTGGGCTCTGATCAATTAATAAATGATTTTTAGAAAGTTAGTCAAGATCTGATCTGAAAACTTCAGGATAAATTCTAAAGCTTGGTAAATACTTTGCCTTTCAGATTAATATTCTCTTCAGTTAGTGGTAAAGCATTCAGTCTTATTCTGCAAGCATTGAAGATAAACAGAATACAAGGGGACTGTCCCTATCCTTACTACAGATGTTTTATGAGACCTTCAAACAGTCATTTGACTCAAGATTTTTGTAAGTGAATGCCAAAGCTGAACATTTGGGTTACTGAACTATATTAGGCTTTTATGAACTTGCATTTACAAGTCAGTTTGAGCTTTGCTCACTGCATGTTTCTTGCTGCCAATCTGTTTTTAAAAATGGATGGGCACCTGCTCAGGGACAAACAGTACTTATTAAACATTGCAACATGTTGATGTAATTTTGGAACTGGCTCTTTAAACAAGAAGTTGGCCTAGGTAACCTCCAGAGACAACTTCAACATATTTCTTTTTTTCTTTTATGATTTCTATATTCTTCCAGTGTCCCTTTAGACTGGGAAATTTAAGAAGTACGGATTTTCACTGTTTTGGGAGGCTGTTTTATGTTTCCTTTTTTTTTTTTTTTTTTTTACATTTTGTAGGCAATTACATGGTTTCAATATTCCCCATGCAGAAACAGCAAAATTTGAATAACTCCTACTTCAATAAAATAAATGCAACTGAACAAAATTCTCATTTTCCCAAAAAACTTAGCTTTAGATAAAAGAGCCAATTAACATTAAAAAATTCATTCTGTGCTTTGAATTTTTAAATATCAGAACTGAAAAAGTACTTGGAACGAAAATTGGCAGTTTCCTTTGAAATGGAAAAAATATGTCAGTATTTGTATATTTATTTTCAAACTTTTTATTTTAACATAAAAGTTATATTAAAATATGAAGTTCCTTATGTTTCAGAATGTCTTTCAACCTAGCCAGGAAGAAATAAATTTTCTTAAAGAAAAAATATTGGCTCCAGAAATTAAACTATAAAGTCTGTATACACTCATAGCTATACACTTATGTAACAGCCAATATATTTATTCAACTAAAGAAAATATAATTCTTTAATCAATTGGGTGTAATGAAAATAGCATTCCAGGGAACTTCCTAGAATTAGAACAAACATTGACTTAAAAAATAAACAGTAAAAGAAAAACCTATGCTTTCCACAGATGGAAATTAAATATGTTACAATATTAAGTACTCCGTTGTAAGGCAGGAAAATCTAGATGCAAGTAGTGTAACAGCATGGCTATGAATTTATGCTGTGTGGATGAAAATACATGTTATATATATAAACCCACACATATACATATACAGTTACACATATATTCTCTGTTTCAATTTACTTGACAATATTTCATAAATAGCTAATCATAAAAGCATTCCTTGCATAGGCCCATTTTATTTTACCTTTTTTTTCCTATTGCAAACTACCTTGACTGAAAGGTGAATTTCTCCCATGTGAAATCCTCAGGATTAGTTCAGCATACAAGGGTTTTTGAATTCTGTCTGTGTCAACATGACAGTAAATGACTAAAAGGAGAGCCATCAGAAGTAAAAAGATGAAATCTAACCACAAATGATTAAGGACTGGCACTGCAGGACAAACAAACAAATAGAAAAAAGAAAACACAAGAACATTCTCCGAAAAAAGATAATGTTGTCTTTAGGAAATTTAGTTTATTCATTCAGTGTTTCTAAGACAGAAGGGTCATAAGAAGTTGACTTCAGAAACATTTTGGGACTGATCTTTTCACAAAGATTAGCTGTTTATGAACAATTTTTCCATTCCCTGTTGGAATGGAAATAGGAATGTTTTTAGGAGAAGCTTTGCTAATTTCCAATTGAAGTTAGAGCTATTTTGGACAAATATTTTTTCTATTATTAATGCAACAAGAGATTGCACTTTCTGCAGATTTCCAGTATCTTTCAGTCTAAACTCTTTTCTTTTTCTCAGAATTTGATTTATATTATCCTTATATAGACAGAATATATATTTTCCATTCTTATCTTTTTAAATAGTTCCATCCAAGTTTCAAAAATGGTTAGTTTCCTCTTTTCAACAATCTTTTATTCTTTTCTAGTGTTACTTTTTTTAACATACCTTGCCTCAAACAATTCATTCTTCAATGTAATATAAATTCAAAGACTCTCATTTGTTTACCTTATCAAGTGAGTCTACAAGCTATGCAATTTATTCAGTGATATACTAGTTTCGTGTGAGGAAATAAATTAGATTGTTACCTATATCTCTGACTGAAGATAAGGACAATGGTATCTTGCTAGAAAGTTTCCATTTTGGACAAAAAAAAAATACAAGTAGACCTTTCAGAAAACATAGTGGTATAAAAAGAGATTTACCTTTGGAAACCAAAAATGATCACGCACCTGGGACCTCTCAAAATTTTGATTAATCCCCTGTTTAGCTCCTGTAGAAATGCATCTATACATTGATCTTTATTCAAAGACAAATACAATGCAAACTCCAGTGAGTTAGTCTGTTGATATAAATGCACTACTCACTGAAAAAAAAAATACTACTTGGTGCACTTATTTGACTAGGAATTTTAATCTTCTTCTGATAATTTGTTATTTATATGTATATATAATTTTTATATATATATACATGCACATTCACACACACATACATATAGAGATTAAAATTAGATAAAACAGACTAGACTCAACTGTCACACTTTTTACTATTTCAGGAATTCATCCTATACTGCAGGAAAGATATGTATACTTTTCTGCATTACATATCCTACTTCATGTTTTACACTGTTTCAAATAAGGCAGATGTAAGACAATGCTGAAAAGTCTAGCAATCTATAAAGGGTTAAATGTGACTTACAACTGAGCCAACATCTGCTGTAGTTTTACCTCATTCAGTGGAGGTTATGCAATGGTTACACATGCTTTTGTTTTACGCTTTAACAAACATTCAATTATATGTGTCTTCTGAATTTCTGAATGTGTATTCATGCAGGTCAATATATTTAAAGGCTTATTTTTGACCTTACCTATAAACATAAACATATTTTGGCAACTACAATGAACTCTAGACACTAATTTTTACAGTTATCTTGTATTTTGGATTTGAAACTACCTGGCTAATAAATGCACTTTTTTTTGAAAATAAGGTCTTCTGTATATGCTAATTATCTACAGGCCAATTATTTCTAATCTTACCAAATGAAGAAAGGATGAGTATCAGAAAACACACAAAATTTTACTTGCACCAAGTTCTAAAGCTCACAGATGCATAATAATGCTCATACATACATAATAAATAATGCAAATGCATTTCTCACAACAACCAATCTTCAGTTATATTCAGTAACTATTTTGCATAATCATTGAATAAGTGGTACTCAAACATAATGGTGTATACTCTGTCGTGAATCACCTGATCAGCCATCTCAGTTTAAATACTTCTACTGAGTCACTTCCATCCAAGTATGCCATTTTTCTGACCTTTGAGGTCAATACATAACCTACCTATGTTGAATTTGCTGTTGCATATACCATAATCTAGTACCACTTTGGTACACTGAAGTAAGCCTTGGATTTATCCTAGAATGACTCAGACAAATGTCCATCATCTCCAGATTAAGTTCTCTTTTTTTTTTTTTTTAAATTAATTGGAATTTTTTGCTGCAACTTCATGCCTGCACCTATAGATCTACCCTGATAAAATATAATTATAATAGCAGTTTACACAGGAGAAAATTAAGAAAACATTGAAAGCCCAAAACACAAACACACACATACATACACACACACAAAATTCCTGCCAGTCTTTGAAGTCTTTTTCAAACACAAAAAGCACTTAAAAAGAAAAAAAACACAAAACCTAGGGATAATGACTTGTATTCCTCCAGAGATGTAAATATCTAGTCCTCTGGGGATTAGGTGGACTAAATTCCCTTAGTTACTCTAAAGTGATTGATAGTAATTAATGAAGGAATGGACATAAATATACAGAAATAAGAAATATTGGTCCACTGTGAATATATCTATAACTTACAGTTTCCCTAAGAAATACAATATCTGAGAAATTATATCAGATGATATAA
Organism: Corvus hawaiiensis; assembly: GCF_020740725.1. Classification (NCBI taxonomy): domain Eukaryota; kingdom Metazoa; phylum Chordata; class Aves; order Passeriformes; family Corvidae; genus Corvus; species Corvus hawaiiensis. Next base: position 11,439,507 of record NC_063242.1, on the reverse strand, counting down.
AGATATGTATTTTAAAGCATGTGTTAAATACAGAATTATGCATGTAGAAGGGAGTGTGAGATGCTTTAAGACATTGGTAGTTTTTCAATATTTATTCTAATTAGTATGATTTCTTTGGGTTTTTATTTGTTTGTGAGCTTGGTGGCTTTTTTTTTTTTTTGGTTCAGAGCAGCTGTGACTTCTGTTTTGCAACATAAAGAGTTTCAGAGTTGGTAAGGCAAGTTAATTATCATATGATACACAAAGTTAATTTAGATGACAGTGCAAGAGAATGGGAAGTCCATGGGGTTTGTCTTGTGTCAGATTTATAACATACATATCACAGAATCACAGAATCAACCAGGTTGGAAAAGACCTTTGAGATCATCAAGTCCAACCTATGACCCAACACCACCTTGTCAACCAGACCATGCACTTGTCCAGTCTTAAACACCTCCAGGGATGGTAACTCCACCACCTCCCTTACTGTGTCTAATAGAAGGTAAGAATGGTTTGGTTGAAGACTGCTTTTTTGAAAACAATAATTTTTGTCAATTTCCTTGTGAGTTTTTAAAAACTTCCAAGCAGTTGCCTGGAAATAAGCTGTGTCAACAGGGAGAAATTTATTATGGGAAACAGAATAATGAATTAAATGAATGAACATAAAGTTTTTAGGTGTACCAATGAGTGTCTTCTAGAATTCATGAAGAAGGAAACATGTTGTATATTCTCTTCTCCCCACCTAGGTATCCATTTTCCTTTGATATTGTTCTTTACAATGCACTATTGAGGGCTTGCAGTAACGTATATTCTGAAAAGCTTACACAATTGTTTTATCACTTTCTCTATTCTGTGTACCGTTTAGGAAAGGAAAAGTGAAATCATTGCTAACTGACACTTCTCTCTAGAAGTCCCTTGGATGGAAAAAAGACCATTTCAAATGTAGTGGGTTTATACAGTTTGGTAATATAGTTTGGCAATAAAGTTTAGAATTTTTCAGAAAATTACATTTAAATGTCTTTATAAATGAGTAATACTACTTAAACATGCACATATTGCTGCAATGTATTTCAGTAATGAGAGTTGTGGATTTTTTCATAAAGCATCACAGTTATAAGACTGTTAAAAATACATTTAAATGTTGTAATAAAAATACTACACATTTTTTTCTGTGGTGTAATTTGTTAAAATCTTCCATTAACATTCGACAGTCCTCCATTCACTCTCATTTTAGTTAATAGATATAGTGTACTCAATTTCTTGCCATCTGAGAAAGTACTGGCAATGTGTTCTGACCTATAATCTATACTTAAGGGTTCAGTAGCTTTTTAAGAATGTTCATGGAGACTTTATTAATCTCTAATAAACTCAGCTCTTCCACTTCATTTCATGGCTGAATGTAACAGTATTTGCTTTCAAGGCTAATTATAGAAGGAAGAGCAGAACAGTGAAAATTATGCCCCTGGCATAATTACAATAGACTTTGTTTATCTCCATGGCTTTAAACACCATCCAGCTATGCAATAGTTTCCTTTTGTCTTGGATATTTGTTTCTGAGAAATGACATTTAAATTACTAAATGAAAAATATTAAAGTGAGATGGCAAGAACAATTTAAATCTGATTGTAAGAGCAGCTAAAGCTCCAATCAAGAGAACATTCTGAAAAAATCAAAAGAACCAAAACAAATAAACCAAGAATGGTAGCAAAATCCTCAAAATAAAGGTTTATTTGAAAGCCATTTGTCCATATGAGGGGTCTTGTCTATGTTCTGTGATTATTTTACTCTTTTTATAACCTGAGCATATCTCTAAAAACCTCGTGTCTTCCTTTTTTACACAAGTTTCTCTTATATGCAATATTTACAAGACAGGGAGAATAAATGTACTCATCAGAGGATACTATAGAGAGCAACCAGAGTAGTAAAACACTTAACCTCTCCCATTTCTGTTACAGAGAGGGAAACTAAAGTATGAGTCTAAGGGGCACTATAACAATAAAAAAAAGGGAAATAGCAGTCCTTGTGTAGTTCTGCAGTACAGATTAAACTCCTGGGACATCATCTGAGCAGATGTGGTAAGTCTTAATGCTTTGGTAAGAGCAAGTATTGCATGAAGTCTAATTCATGTATGTAATTCCAGTCTGTGCTCTTCAAACAACACAAACTTTTGTATATGGTTGTCTCAATTTTCAAGCACCTAGAATTAGAACATAACATGGTGCCTTAACTTATTTGAGTATATAAATCACTTCACTATCTTAAAAAGATGTGATGGGTTTTATTATATTATTCATTAATTATGAATAACTTGGAGGATCAAGAACAGCATACTATGTAATAATGCATTAGGGAGTAAACAAGACTGAAATGCACAGAAAAGGTTATATTTCTCTTTTGTTTCTTTAATCCACTAATTCGAAGATAAAGAATTTACCTATGATCAAAGATTCCAATGCAAACTCCAGTTCATGGATTTTGCAGCTGTCCTAGAGGGGCGTGGAATACACAAACTAATAACAACATCACTTTTCGATTTGTAGCACCTTTCACCTGAAGATCTCAAAGTGTTTTCCAACTTCAATGAAGCGCGCCTTAAAATGGCAAGTGATGTACGTGAGGGACATACAGGAATTTGTTCAACCTACCATTACTCGTTGAAGTTTCTCTCTCTCATTGTTCTTTAAACACTTGTGGTAACACTGTAGCAAAGTTCAATAGGCTGAAGATGTCCCCCTCCTTTCCCCTGTATTTTAGTATTGAAATATATTCAGTTAAAGCTGCTGGAATTCACGTAGGCATCATACAACTGAGTTATAATTTGCATAAAACACCAGGATTAGTGCCCTCACCTGATGACAAAATGTCAAGAAATACGAATTAACGTATGTGGCTAGAAACCCATTTTTTTGTTTTTTGCTAAAAGAAATAAAACCTGATTAATCCAGGAAAGAAAATTAATTGAAAATTGTACTATATTGTGCCAACTAGAGATGTTGGAGTCCTGTGGAACTGGAAATAAGGTAGAAGGCCAGCAAAATTTCCAATGCCTCAGGCAAACAACATTTGTTTATTATAATTAAGTCTTTTCACAAAGGCAAATAATCTTCAGCTATGTAGATGACTACTTGAACTTTGTCCATGTAAATATGATGACTACAATTTAGCTGCTCTGCTACATATTTTTTAAAGAAAATATTTCATTAACTAACTAACTAACTAACTAACTAATTATTCTAGAGGCATTTCTCTGCCATAATGGCAAAAATAATATAAGGACATACAGATAAGTTATAATGATTCAGAATGGTCATACATGACTCTGAAGTCCACATATTTTGATTCTGATAACTAGACAAAATTGGTTTAAGCATCTTGAAACTAAGCACATGATAAAAACTTTTAATTACCTTTCACATCCGTATTCTAATGCTGCAGAAGGATAAATGTTTTTCCTCCACTTGTCGCTTTTCTCTCAGGTTTATTGAGCTCATATTCAAACACTGCAATGAAAGTTATGCACACATCATGGATTAGCTCTGAGGGAGATGGCAAGCCAATGTCACACAGTATGTTAACATGAAGAGATGATAACTTAGGTTCTGGAAGCAGGTTAGCCAGGTGAATACCCTAGATGCGTTAATCAGATGACAAGTCAATAACTTTAGTTCCAAACTGGGAAACTTTGTAGTTTGTTACTTTCTGAAGTATAGACTTGACCAATTTATTTTTCTTAATATAAGGGGTGCAATATCAAATTTTTCTGTTACTATCCTTCTACAAATCCACTATTAACACTTACTGACCTCAGGACTGCAGTGTTATTATAAGAAAAGGCTACTGCAATGTTATCTGTTAGGCACTACTGCCTCATTAATTATTCTATACTAACTTATCACTGGTTCCCAAATCCTTACACTGTGAGGACATGGAGCAGATGAAAATGACAAGGGAAAAAAAAACCTGTATTTTTTTAATGTTTGATTTTTTGTAAAGACATAGCACTATACAGTTTTATTATTATGAGTAGCTATGGGTTTATTACCTAAACCAAATGTACTTATTTTTATGGATGCAAAGCATGCTGTCTTATAACAATCATAGCTCCTGTGTAGAACTACTGTCTTCTAAAAACTGTACTTTCTAAGTCTCATGCTCATATTTTTAGCAATCATTAAAAGAAAAAAATAAATTAATATTGTATTCAGTCTTTTAGTTAGGGAGTGTGAGCCTTTATTCATATGCTGTAAGCTACTTAAAACTTAGTTTTTAATGTTCTCTTTTGCCATGTAATGTAAATGGTCAACCAATCTTCATACTGATCAGATATGTTTGGTCAGTTGCTCCAGCAGCCACCTGAATTTCCAGATCTTCTTTGAGATGTGAATATTATTCTTTCCAGGGCATGAGCAACCAGGTCTAGCTTCATAGCTGACCCTGCTTTGAGCTGAGGATGTTGTGAGGTCTCTTTCAACCCAGATTAAGCCCAACCAATATGGTTCTGTAGTTCAAAAGTAGAGCCATTTGCTGGATTTACTAAATTCTGGATTTCATATTTATTAGCGTTTTGAGTAAAAAAGACCCATCAGAGTTAATGTTTCTCATCTTGTGCCTTTAAGAAAGCAACTGTAGTATAAAATCTCCTAGTGTAAAAAAACCCCAAAACCCAAGCAAACCCTAAACAAACCAAAAAACCCAAAGTCCCATAATGAATCCCCAAACCCAACCAAATCAAAGATCCAAACCAGACTGCAAATGTAACATCATATTCTAAATTTAAAGGTCATCTAGGGAAGATATTTCAAGAATTAGAAAAATAGTATTGAACAGATCGCCTGTACCTAGTCAAAATAAACAACTCCGTGTTTAGCTTACTTCACAGTAATAGCTTTCCTGTGCTGTTCATATGAGGTTGTTTTTCTTGGTGTGTCTGGCTGGAAAAAAGGTTTTACAAATTCCTCTGTATCGCTGTTCATTCTAGATTAGTGTGAAGGAGATCTTATTTTTCTTTTTGATTTTGCATTTTCTAGTGGCCTTCATGCAATCTCTTTAAAATGCTTTTTCTAACACATCTGGGATAACTAATCTTGTTCTTGAAAGGAAAATCCCTTCAGCAGCAAAATCTCTGCTCTGAATTGGTAACATTTGCTGTACTGGCCACACTCTGCTAACAGCTTTAATCACTTTCCTTGGGGTCTTATCTTGGATCATAACTTTAGCAATCATTGCCAAGCTTGGATTTACTGGATAGGACTAAAACTGTCCCCATTATGTGGTTTATATTCTCTACCCTGCCTGTCATCTTTGCTCTTCATGGAGAAGCATTATTATGTGAGTTTTTGTGTTTTATCTGAGATCTTATACCATTATTAAACTCCTTTGGAATAAACAGCATTTAGCTCTATTTTTTGCTGTGCTTCATCATGTTATCAAATATGTCTGCTTCTACAAACATTGTCTTACGTGTTCATTCAGATGTCAGATAAAATAAGTGTAAAAAAAAAAAGCACAAGTTCACAAGTGGAAAGAACACCAGATACATTTTTGGCAATGCAAATGAGTTTGGAACAAGTCTGTACTGAGAGGCCCTTGGTAAAAATATGAGTCAATATTTATAACTTTAAATTAGAAAAATACCTCCATGTTCAGTGTCCATTATTTCTGCCTTTACTTTACTTATTTTAAGTCTAGAAAGAATATTCTCTGACATTGCATTATTTTGAGGCAACTCTTGTTAGTGCTCAGAGATGCCTCTTTGAAGCACATTGTTTTTAGCCTGCTTTATTGAGGACATGAATTTGTTCCCATGTTGCATGTCAGCAAATATATGTCATCATCTTTTGCCCAACAAAAAGGTTTTCATTGAAACACAAGAAAAAAGTAGAGGCTTTACAAATGTTATGCTTCATGAAAACAGACAAGTTGCTAAAAGACAGGGGTTCCACTGTTGCAATCCAGAGAGGAGAAGACTGGATGTTCCTTTATTCCCTATAAGATGTCAGAGAATCCATACAGATAAAAGACATCATGAATTATTCCCCCAAAAAAATATTAATTAAGATCTCTTATTGTCAAGGAAAAATCCATAAATTATAAAAAAATTCCAACCCATCTAAAATTATGTTTCTTTAATTCTTCTATTGATAGATCTGCTACATATATATTTGCTATCATAGTACTTTAGGATCAGTGCTTTTAAAATAATTTTTCCCATTCCTCAAATCTGTTAAGAAGTGTGTTCTAAACATACCAGATATATTTGAATTAGTAGTACCCTCAGACAGCTTCTCTGGCAACTGTATTCAGCATGATCTTTCCCTAAGAGTTTTCTGCTCAAGAAATCCATTCTTTCAGAAGTCAGGGGAATGATACCTGAAATCTGCATGATAAATTAAGAGAGAGATGTCTGCTGCTCACAGGAACTGGGATGGGCAGAGAGATATTCTTTGCTGAAAAAGTCTAGTCACCGATTCTGTGTCTATCAGAGCCGACTTTTTTGGACTTATTTTTGTCCCAGACTCCAGTCTTTATGTTTTCTTCTGGAGGATGAATTATAGCCATTTCAGCAAACCTGCTTCAGTGAGTGAGAGTTCAGTGGTGCACCGTGGACATATACTGACTTCACACATGTAGGCATTGACTTTTGAGTGCTGTCTCCTACACAGGACTGAGTTACAGGCCAGATACACTTTATGGTGGTCAGTACATTAGTGTTATGGTAGAGCTAGGAACCAAGAGGGACTTTGCTCCACACCAGGAAATTCAGATATCACCTCAAAGCTAATTTCTTGTCTCCTCAGTTTCCACCAGGTCCAGACTTTTCCATAAACATTTTTTTTTTCCATCTCTGTTCCAAAAATACATTGATATATGTCAGTTTTATACATGCTTTGGAAGGATATCCACCATACCTCCTGTTATCACCCTTTGTTCACAGGGAGACCTGCAAACTTACTCTAGGTGTCTTCTGCTTTCAAAAAGTTTGAACTCTGTTAATTTTACAACTCTGATATCTCCCTTAGCAGACAGGCATGGCTATAAGATATTTTCTCTCACAGAAGCAGATGTTCAACATTCAGATATAAGATATTCAATAGCAATTGGCTTAATGAAGACTCTTTGTTAAAATTATCCATATATAAAATTAGTATGTGAACTTAAGTAGAGAAGTCTTTTAAATGCAAACTCTCATCAAGGTTGCTCAGTTAGCCACATTTTTTCTTTCTAAGTTACCTTCCTTGAGCCTCAAGTATTGTGACTTTATTTCGAATGAGATTAAATTATTGGTTTTGTCCTCAGCCACAAAGTAATCTTTAAGATAGAGTGATCTGTGTCAGCTCTGATTTGTCTGACCCGGACTGGCGAATAATCATAATACATCATCAGAAGTCTCTGACAGTACTGAAGATAGCCTTCTTCACTTCTGTTATCTTAGCAGAAGTTGTTGGAAACATAAATTTTAGCTTTGTTTTCAAGAGTTAAGTACATCTAGAAGTGTGTTCTTTTTATTACAGTCTCTAAGGTTTCCATAAAGTCTCAATGGTGGTTGAAAGGAGCAGTTTCCCTCCCTTTCCAACTGCTGATAACTCACTTATGAGCTCAGGCACTCACCAGAGCCTCAAGTGAGCCAGTTCAGCTGAGAATATAACAGCAGAGATTTGTTTTCTGTTAATTTAGTTTTCTGAATGACTGTACTGTGGGGACAGAGGAGCATCAGTGCTGGGACTAGGGAGGCAATTGGTGCTGAGGAGTTGGGAGCAAGAGCAGGAGGGGTGAAGTGGCCCCTTTGTCATCAGCTCACCACTGCAGTGGCTCAGCTTCCCTTGGTGCTGCTCTCTCACTTATGCCTTCTCTGTACCTTTGGCTCACACACAATTTTCTACTGTCTGCCTGACCTCACTACACTGGGACATGTTATTTTATTCACTCTTTCCTCTTTTATTTTGCAGTTTTGTAGTCAGACTGTCCGTCTGAAACGAATTGGTAAGTTCATCTAAGTCAGTGTCATGGCTTATAACAACATCCCAAGTGTTTGCTAGAGTGAACCACAGTTCACTTTCTCTGCTTTTTTGCCTTCAGCAGTGTTGATTTAGCCTAGTAAAATTATGAATTAAAGATCCTAAAACCATGTTTATATCAAATATTTATAAGTTATTACAGAGCAACCCCTATTCTATCCCAACATTCAATTCTTTTAGCAAGCATGTGTGTAACGGCAAACAATCCAATAAACACCCTTTCAATGAAAGAGTAATTCTTGCAGAAATACAATATTAAATTTGTAATGACTGGGACAATAATATTTGGGTACATTCTTAAGGGGTTTAAAATTATGCAGAAAAATAAATAACTCAATCACCCACCAAGTGCTCATGATTCTTTTTTAGAGGAAACTGAGCATCCTGTTGTGTATAGTAATGCAAAGAGAAGTATTGAAGAGCTGAGGATATTTTCAAATACAGAAAGCTGAAGAAGTTTTATGGCCCTGTTCCTTGTTCCAAGCACTACTGCCAAATTCATGCTATAACAAATTGTTTTCCCTGGGTGTACTCTTCTGTGCTCAGATTGCACATGTATAGCAAACCAATATGCTTCCCATGAGTTATCTAAATGAGCTACAATTTTGTTCTTGGTTTGCAAATGCCTCCACTCTGTTGACATCATATAACAGTATGGTTTGCACTGGATCAACATTGACATTACATGAATAAGGGACATTTTTTCAAAGAACAAGTACTTTTTTTTAATATTTTGCTCCAAATGTCCTCTCCCAGATAACCTATGAAAGCAAAATGTAGCTATGTCTTTCTAATTTTGAAACAGATTGTTTTCATGATTTTATTTTAACTTTTTTTAATAACTTTCATTTTAAGCTCTCCCCCCCACCTTAATGTTTCCCAGGATTTATGAGTATCTTGGAAAATCTACAAGAACAATTTTTAAATGTATGTTTTATGAGTAATTAGTAATGTTTTAAGATTATTATTATTTGTTTTAAAACAAAAAGTCTAAAAGATCATTTTAATAGTTTATCAAGATGTTAGGACCAGGTCCCATGCTGAATTCTCTTGGAACGACAAAGTAATAAATTAGTCCTGTAGGGGATGATGGAAATTCCAAGCATCAAGGTCACTGTCTTTTCAACTTAAGTGACTGCTGACAGTGTACCTTTTAAATGTGTCTTATGCTGTTTTCCTTTGCACACTTAACTTAGTGAAATCATGCCTGTAAGTGCACAAGACATATTTGAAAATACCAGGTGTATAATTAATATTGGTTGAGACACTAGGAAGTGGGATTTTCTGAGCTTTAAAGGGCCCGGATGGCTTCGCATTACTCATGACTAAACATTGCAGCATATGTCTGCACTCCAGGGTTCAGCAAAGAATAAAAGTGTGCGAATTTGTCTTAAAACAGCTTGAGCATGTGCTTGTGGCAATCCAACCCCCAGAGCATGGAGCTCAGCGAGGGAAAAGTTATCCAACTTTTCAGCTAGATCTTTTCCACAGTAGGGGCACAGTAATGAATACATATTTTTTGGAGTTAACAAAACTATTTCATTTGTTATTTATTAGAAAAAAAGTAAAGCAACTCAACTAAAGCTGTTGGGGAAGAATTGAAGTAAATTGATTATTGGTAAAACTGGTAATTAGAACAGAGTTTGCATAGCTTAGAAACAGACATCCTCACAAGCAAATACAGGTTTATAATTCCTTACAAGGCAACAGCTGAGTACATTTGAGAAGAAGAGACCAGGGGGGTTATTTGCCACCAAATATGTAAAATGCTGTTCCTTGTGCTGATTACTGGAATGGAAAAGTAGTACAGATCCAGTTTGTTACCAGCTTACAGCCTGTCACAAATGTCAGGAAAAAACTTGTTCCTGAGAAAGTTCCTTAGTTCTTTTGATCTTCCAGGCTTTGTACATTTAAACATGATGGCATTGTAAGTACATAAAAAGAACTATGCCAGATCATGAAGAAAAACTTTGATATCTTCTACACTGACCTTTTCCAGGATAAATGTGTATGTTTATTATGATACAACATTGTAAAATGAGAATTTCTGTTACATATTTTCAGTTACTTTTAAGCAGTTTACTCTGGGATTAGTCTGTCTGGAAAATCTCAGTAAAATGTGATGAAGGAAGGAAACATAAATTTGTTCACATGAACAGCTTCTTCAAACTGTTTGGCTAGGAAGCCCTAGATGCCAAGAGTTGAAACACAGAACTGGTGGGATGGATGAAATCTTCTCCAAGGTAGAAAATACATTTTATAATTTCTCTGAAGTTCTGCCTAAGTGTGGATGCTTTGCTAGTTTCTACAAATATAAATGCACAAATATGTATGGCTATTAAAATGTAGCTGTTGTTTGGATTTTCAGTGTGTACCAAAACAGTTTCATCCTTTCAATATCTTTGTTCCTTAACTACACAAATAAGGCAAAAAACCTCTTTTTTTTTTTGAATACATAGAATTTATTTTGAAGGCTGAAAATTTCACAGTTGAGTAGATAGGAACCTGATTTGGGAAATGAAACCAATCTGTGCTGTGTATGAATGCAAAACAGAAAACTAAGAGAGGAATAAATAAAAATAAAAGGTATGAAAGAAAGGGCAAAAAGCAGATAAGGTTAATACCAAGAGACAGGCAGAAGCACAAGGGAATGCTCATAAATCCTTCTTTGTGGTGTTCACTGTCAAAAATGGCACCTCCTTTTCCATCAAAAAGTGTCCTGCTCAATGGACAGTGCATTATGGTTTACATTTGTTCCACTGAGAGAGAACTCAGTGTTAGTTTTAGTCGAGATTGTGCTTTCAAGGAATTTTGAGGGAACTTTGCATAATCATTTTCCTCTACTGCTTTTCCTTTTGATAATCCAGGAAATTAAAAACAGAAGGTTATATTAAACAAGATATCTTAACCCAGAAAATATGATTACAAGTCCCAGCCTCTAAAATGAGGAATTGACAGAATTACAGTCACATGAACAAAATATTGCACTTTAAGCTATTAAAATTGACACCAGATATTTTCAAGAATCATATCTTATTGGACAAATTTCAGTCTGAGATGTGGTAAATTCAGATGCTCTTGAGAAACACCTTTATACCTTTCTGCCTTACATAAAAATGCTTTCTAAGAATAATACTTACAAAATGGGCAGGCCCTTAAAGCCATAGAGGAACTATGTAACCCCTTTCTATAAGTTTCTTATTCTAAAGAGTTATGAACTCAGAAATAGTTCTTGTACCATAAGGTTACAGATGCTCAGTAGGAACTTTGCTTTGATGCCTCACTCTCAGATTCTAAGATGCTGAGCAATGATATTAAACCATAAAGACTTTTTTTCCAAGTACAACTAATCACAATTATTTTTAAATGTTGATTTCTAATGACGAATATGCCAATAATTTTTTTGGCATAAGCTGATATTGAATTAGTGAAAAAAAAAAAGCAATCTTCTATTGCGAGATAATAGGTGCTCTCACTGTATTTATTGCACTTTCTTCTTATGCAGATTGTTAATAAATCTGTTTCAGGGGTTAAATGGCAATTTTTCTATGTAGAAATAGGTAAATTGAAAACAATGTTCTCTGAAAAGAATTGTTGCCTCTCCTCTGACATGACAATGGACATAAATTTGTAGACAAGAGTAGAGAAACCAAAATATATCTGACTTTGCTTTTTTCTTTGTGTATTTTCTTTGTGTATTTCTTTGTGTATTTCAAGGATGCTTTAAGCATTAATTGGAAACAACACAGGCAGATTAATGTTTTATTGTTGGAATTAGACTTGAGAAAACAAAACTAAAACCAAAAGAAGAGGTTACTTCTTGAAGTTCACCAAGAACTTAAATTAAGGAGTGATACCAGACAAAGAAAGCTTCTTCCTAACAGGCAGGCAGTCACTGGCCAGAGGAGATGTGGCTTTGCCTTAGGCCCTTCATGCAGTCAGTGATTAAGTGCCAGGAAATGGCTGACCTAGGGATCATTATTATTCTTAATATAAACTGTTATAAATAAATCTGAGAGTATGAAGACAAAAATGCTAAGAACTACATTGTCAGAGGAGAAGGCAATTCAAGTTCGGTCTCCCTTGCACAAGTCTTAGGACACTGTCACTCCATGGATACTGAAGAAGTCAGATTTGATTCACACTGGGTTGAAATGGAAGTCAAATCCCTTACAGGCTGGGGTTGTTGTTAGTTTTGGTTGGTTTTTTTTTTTTTTTTACTTAGCAAAATGTGATATTTTATTGTGATAATGATGCCTTAAGTTTTAACTTTTATATTTTTCAAATCCTTCACTGCTTAGTGTGTAACTCTGAAGTTTCTTGTGGCCTGTTAGCTGCAGTTCTCTCATGCTAGTTAGCCATAACAAGCCACTCTAGGTTTGCTCTCCAAGGACACCTAGATAGTCCCAGGCCCCAAAATATGTAAACTAAGGCCTCTGAAGAAGAGAGCAAACTTGGAGTAGCTACATCATTGACTGAGCTTGTAATTGGAGAATTGATCCTGATTTGCAAATGGACCAAACTTATAAAAGTGTGAAGAACTCATGACCCAAGGTCCATCTTGGAAGTAGCCTCTTGACTCCCCAGGGTGTACCTTGAAGGGCCTTCAAATAAATACCTACCTTTGTTCCCTTATTCTTGTCTAGTGTCTGTTTTTCGGTGGCCACCCCAGGCATCTATGTTGTAAAGATGTTTGTTCATTTCTTCCTTTTCTTTTTTTTTGCAGGTTTAGGGCCAAAGGTACTTAGACTAAAAAATTCAGTTTCACTGTGTTTCACTTGATTTGCATTTAATTTGGCTTGTTTTTAAAATAATCCATGGAGAAATCTTAATTTGATAGAATCATAAAATCATAGAATGACTTGGGTTGGAAGGAATCTTAAAGATTATCTGGTTCCAATCCCCTGTTATGGTCAGGGACAGCTTTCACTAACCCAGATTGCTCAGGGCCCCATTCAGCCTAGGGGTTTCATAACACACAGCAGCAGATTCATGTACAAACAAGACTAGCGATCATTTTTAAGTTTAAAAGGGCTCAGTATCAAAGTGGAAATTTTATCCCCCTGACTTTTCACTGCTGAAGCTCAATATGATGAACCACATGGATGAAACAAGACACTGGACAAGGGCAAAAGAAATTCCACCTGAATGTGCAATTCTTGTTAATGAAATTATTAATTCTTGACTGGCTTTGTACAGACTCAGAACAGAGAATGACTATTCATTGCCATGTAATGAAGGAGAAAATGTACTACTCCTTTGTCCTTTTTACTTATTGAAGTTATTTCTTTTATTCTCTAATTTTCTCATAAAATTGCTAAATTTGTTCCCTAGAGTTCATGAAAAAGTCATTTATTGCCATAGTGAGAAAGAAGAGTATGGCAACTACTGTTTATGGTCTCAGCCTAAATTTAGGAAATTGTTTTACTTCTGATCAGGAAGTCCTTAGTAAATTGAATCTTGATATTCTGCAAGCAGGTATTGCCAGCCAGGCCAAATTTGTCTCTACTAGACAAAAATTAGGTAAAACCAAGGCCATT